>NC_091117.1:202507687-202802687 GCF_040183065.1 Periplaneta americana | reverse complement strand
GTCCCCATCCCTGACAGCGCACTGAATGAAATACTGTAAGTAGACAACGTAAACAACGTCAGATGAATACAGTATGTGTAGGATGTACAGATAAATACACATAAATAAAGTGTACAGAGAAATAAAATTATTTCATATTCACACAACTGTTTTTGCTTGTAACTTTCGATTCTGTCATTTCTGGACCAGGGTTCCTTATCTCAAATTGATACATGTGCCCTTCGCCATCATCCCTGAAAGTTTGTAACACCACCTCGGAAACACCCTGCATATTATGGTTTAAAACAGGGATGCAAAACTGTGCTCTAATTGTGACACACGTCATAAGCCGGAACACGTGATCATCCCTTCCTTTCACCGCCACATATCATTGGAAGTGGTAGAGGGGAGAGTAAATATGTATTCAGTGTGCTTGCGGATGTCACAGATACGTAATTCAAGACCGTGGATTGTGGACGGGAAACAAATTCTTTCCCCATGCTTCCACCCCTCTCTTTCACAGTTCTGCATCCCAGATTTAAAACTTTCAATACATCCACGATGCATGCTCAATCAGTCTTCAAACAGAAGCCAAAGAATGCAGGTGTGTTGAGAACGAGTTCCAATAATACAGGCGACAAAGCATAGAAGGTCAACGCTGTACACATTGAGAATATGCGGTGTTGTGGCAGTGTTAAGCTGTATTTACTATTGTCAGTGCATTTCGAACTGGCGGCTCAAGGTCAAACAATGGACTGCATTTTCTACGTGGCCTTACCCATTCCTGGACCATTCTCCTCAAATAAAGTCAGCTGGGACAGCCGGGATTACTAGTGTTTCTGTTCACAGTTTTCAGTTCAGTGACTCGTGCGTGGTTTGTATGTTTGTACGTGACCTTGATCCGCCGACAATAGTAATGATGCCGAATATGAGACCTCTTTTCAAAAAATGTTGTCAATCGAAGTGTTTAAAATATTGACTTTTATTTATTTTGTTAGGTACTCGCTGTATGAGTACAGCATGCCACAGTTTCGTAACTGTAATATCGAAATGAAGTATTTAAACTACGGATTATAAAAAGTGTTAGCAAATCTTATTTTGAAAATGGGTTGATAATATGAGTGCGTACATTTCTTTGAAATTATAAGGTTCCTGAGCCAAATAACGCCATGTAGGTATACCTTTAACGCCACCCTATTAAAAGTTGTTAACGACACAAGTTTTCGGTAGTGCACTACTGTAGCCTGCATTCGCTTGCAATCTAGTGATGAAATGAGTTACTAGCTGTCCGCTGACATTTACGAGTGACATTATATTCCTACATTTTCCTGTTGTGTGTTGATAGTGAATGGCTGTTCTTATATCAAGGTAAGAGGCAATATTTTATTTTGTGTGTTAAGCAAATAATAACTATATTAAACTATATATTTTCGTTATCCTTAAACATTCTTCTATGTATAGAAAGTATTTGCTATCTATAAAATTTGAAAATGTTAGAGAAACAGGCATGTCATGTTATCAAGTACTCAGTAGCGCTTTAACGCCATGTGGCGTTAAAGGTCTACAGACAAAATTTTAGGCTATGTTAGTACTAAGGCTGACAATACAGCATCAGTGTGAAAACATCAGGAAAATCACTAAGCTTTCAACTTACAAATGTTCAGAATGTGCAGTGATGGTATTGGTTCAGTTGCTTATCGAACTCTTAATTTTTTTTTATTTTACATAACTTAATTCTTTTTTGTTTTACTTATTGGAAAACATTCATATTAAACTAAGGTAAATGCTTTTGTGTTTAATAACTTTCTACTCTGTCACATTGTCTCTTTTTTATAAAGTAAGGAGTCACTGGAAAACATATTTTCCTAATCCATCTGGTGTTTCAGTTTCAGATCAAGAATCTTTCATTAGTATTGAGTGATTTTGTATCTTTTATTAAAAGAAACTCAAATTTAGTCGCTTAGTTCAATTTGTGTTGCTTAGGAAAAATAATTCATTAACAATTATAAGTGTATAGGTTACTAGAAAACAGGTGGCGTTAATTGGGCAACCTGTTCCTAATAACGCCAGTTTACAAAGTTTTCCTATTTGAGTTCTAATTCTTGTTCGGTATATAATATATCCATTTTCATTGTGCTATTTTGTAAAGATAAGATTACAGTTTCTATTTCATAATTTTCGTGTTTGTACATAACTTATTTCCAGAGAAAAAGTGACTGAAGTGTTAAGGTGGCGTTATTTGGAACGTGTACCTTATACACGCATTTATTACTTAAAATTTGTTAAAAATTACAGACTTATTAATAAAAATATACATGTACAAAAATTTAACACCTCTACATTCATGAACATAACAATTTCACTTATAATAAGAAAGTTGAAGTCAGTAGGTAAATTAACAGATTTATTACGTTAAAAATATCCAATTGTAAATATTAAATAGTATTATTAATCTTACTCTTTATAAACAAAATATAATTTAAAACAAATAGGGATCCTAAAAAGAGATCCTATCTCATATTACAATCACAGATAAGGCCCCATGTTAGATTCTTATATTACACTGAAAAAAGCAATAAAATGTGGTAGGTTAGATTCAGCGCTAAAAATTTGATACCGACTATTAAGTTATCTACTTTATTTATTATACTAGTCTGACATTTTCCTTCAACCAGTTTGTGGTTGCAAGTTGTTTTATAAGGTCAGAGAACTCACTTCTAAAAATAGATATTTACCAGCCCCGTCTAAATGTTTCCATCTTTTATGTCAGAATAAATAATAGGAAAGTGAGAATGGACTTAGCTTGGTGGAGACTAGGAATATGGAAATTGAAAAACAGGAGAGGTACCATAGAGAAGGATATCTGCCCCCTTTGCGGCATGGGAGAAAACGCGTTCCATATATTATTAGAATGTCAAGAAACAGACAATACAAGCAAAAAGTGGATAAATAGTAAATTTTTGAATATCAATAGATATGTAGCATGTAAGAAAATATGTAATATAACTAATATAACAGAGTTAAATAAATTTGAGAAATTTTTAATGATAGTGAAGATGATATGGGAAGAGAAAGTTAAAATTAATGGTGTATCTAATTGATCTTGTAGTGTGTATGTGTGCGAGTTTTTTTTTTGTTTTGTTTTTGTTTATTTTTTTTAGTTGTGAGACTTGGCATAGGTGATAAATTTTAAAGTAAGACAGATCTGGGGTAATATAGAATTGTAACAGGTCTGTCTTACAGATAAATGATAGATGAATAAATATATCTATCAAATGTTTCCATCTTTTATGGAGAAGTTTGAAGACTGAAATATAGCGTGTTTAGTGGTCACAGTCATAATGACCATGTGTAGTACCTAACTAAGGACAAATAGTTGTTTTATAAATCTTCCTCAGGAAACACACTCAAATTACTTCCCCAATGTTTTTTTTTTTTTTTTCAAAATTTCAGGAAAAAGGGAGAGAATTATGCGATAATATACGGTAGTAGAACCCTGTTCTATAAGAAGAGTTCTCAAGGAAAACTTTACCGGTCGTTTTTCACTCACCATTGTCCTTTTCCAATATGTGATCACGAAACTTCCATGATATGGAGAGGAAAGATTACAAACAAGCAAACAACTAAGACTCCATAGCAACGTAAAAAGAATCAGCTTTCGTGACCTATCGGTATCTCATAGATCCGCAACTCTTGACATGCCAACCACTCCCCACTTCGGTGCCGTCTTTTTCTCATGATTATCTTCGCATGAACCCCCCCCCCCAAAAAAAAAAACCACTTGAATCTCGTCATTTCTGCAGCGATACATTGTCGCCATTGTCACATACACGTAATATCACATTTTAATATAAGAATCCATATATGAATTTCTGTTTCTGACTCCTAATAGAATAATATGAAACACTAAACTAAATTATAATTCCTCATAGAGCAGCCGTGGCGAAAATGTGATCGTGCGCCGAGCCGCTGTGTAACTTGCAACGTGCATAACACGTATTGGGGAGGCGGACATCTGAAGGGGGAGTGAAGCAACTGTCTGACTTATTAACGGATTTTCATTTTCCTTGCTTCAAGCACTTAAATATAATTTCATACAGTACAAGCTTACAAACTAATGTTTAGTACGTGTAACGAAGAAAGAAATGAATAAGAAAACATAGGACACATTATCACAACCTAAAATTAACTGTCTTCAGAATGTCTCTGCGACAGAGTTTCAAAATCAGGAATTATGTCACTTACTGCCACTCGTAATTGATCACGAAGGTACTGTATATTTCTGTCAATCGTGATCTAAATTTGGTTTTTACTATTTTCATTGTTGAAAATAATTTTTCACAAACGTAAGTTGTAGCGAACATGGCTTCAACAGAGCAAGCGAAAGGACGAAGCTTCGGATATTTATTTTTTGGCACAGATTTGAAAAGTTCAACATTTGTCAAGTCCTTACATCTAGTTTTCATTTAACATCACATTATAAATCTGTGAGTTTAAATTGAAGATGTAACCGCATTATTCGTACATCTGCTGAAAAAGGATCGACGTACAGAGGTAATAATAATAATAATGATAATAATAATAATAATAATAATAATAATAATAATAATAATAATAATAATAATAATAATAATAACAACCTTTTAATGTTTCATAAGTGACATGTAGTATAATGCCGTTTTATGTTATACAATAGTTTTCCTCATAATACTTGTGAACAAATCATACATTTAATATTCTCACCAAATTGGCAGCAAAAATGAGTCCTCCCATCCTACTTGGAACTTTAGTTTTTGTAGAGGTACATGGTTTCAAGAGAGACATTGCGACGATACGCCACTCGCAGGTCAGAGACAAATACAAATGGAACGGAGTTTGACTCCAGTGAGTGAGAGGGTGGGGGTTAGGGGAGGTAGGAAGCAAGAGAAATGCACAGGTATCATTGCGAGCCACAATGTGCTCTCAAGTCACATTGTCGCCACGGCTGCCATAGAGGTTTTTTATTATTATCATTGGTTTATAGGTCTTACGAATATTAGCTCCGGTCTCCTAAGCAGGATTCTATCCTATCTTCGATGCTGCATTCATGCGCATTTCTACGCACACATCCTTCGCTTGGAACGCTAGTGCTGAACGTCGTTCTTTACCACAGTTTTCTTAACTATAGTCTGCATCAATTGAATATGCACTTCAAGGTCAATGCATAGTTGCCGCTTCGGTTCAGTCATGCGATGTTTACGGAAAGAGAATTTCCAGCGAACTTCGTGCACAGCGTGATATACTCCTGAATGAAAGCATTGACCTATATATTTTTTACTACAAAAGAGACACCTGCATAAAATAGGTTAATCCCCAGTACACTATAACCATCTTTGAAGAAATGTACCCGTTATGAAAACATTGACTCCTAATGTTTAATACTGTTTAATGTATCTGAATAAAATAGCTTAATAGTTTAATACAACCGTCCTTTAAAATATGAGAAATATGCACATTATGCAAACGTTGCCTCATACATGTTTAATATACTCTTCCACAAAATAGATTAACCCCCAGTACAATACAATCGCTCTTAAAAATCAGAAATATATGTTTTCAAAGTATTCGTCCATATGCGTGCGATATTATTCTTCTCTAGTGTTAATATTATATTATATAATTCCATTGCCGCTGTAATTTAAATTGTAATTTAAATTTTAGTTCCTATTTTATTTTACTTATTTATTTTTATTATTATTATTATTATTATTATTATTATTATTATTATTATTATTATTATTATTTTATTTTCTATATTTCTCTTATATTAATATTGTATTTTATAATTTCTGTAACTGTAATTTTAATTCTATTTCCTATTTTATTTTATATTCACTTATAGGCCTATTAATATTATATCTGAAATGCGACCGAACACGAGCTCTGCTCATTCGGTCTCAAATTTTGTTAATATCTCCTTTTTTATTGTTTGTATTATATTTCTATTTCTCTTGTTTGTTTGTAATTATATATTCTTTATTCTATATATTTAAATTTAAATAAATAAATAAATAAATATGTTAAATACTCGTATAATATGACTGCGCAAAATAGATTAATCTCAATAAAACAAAGCCATTCTTTGAATAAATGAGAAATATACCCATTACGAAAATATTGGGGCCATACAAGACTGTTCGGAAGTGAGTTACGATTTTTTGTGACCAAGTAGAAGAACGAGTTTGCTAACGATTGGTGTAAAAATAAAAAAAATGTCCATTTTTTTTACTTGCGTTAGTTTCACACTAAGACCTCTATATGCTCTTTCCTCTGCTGTAATAAAGAACTTTTCCGTTTTCCAGTTTATGCCTTTCGAAGTTATGATTTTCGTACAACGTGACGTACTTTTGCTCTCATTGGTAGCCGTTATCTCTATTTTATTGAAAGTAAGTTATTAACAATATCTCATGTTGTATTACTCTACAATAAAACAAATTCATTAATGAACACACAAAGGATTATTTTCTTTAATTTAATTCGGTTTGTCTTGCTCTGTACTGAGTAGTTAATGAACCCCAAACATCACCTCTCACAGAGGTCTGATAATTGTTTTCTTCGGCTAAACTAAAGTCATCTTAGATATAAACAATTACTCCTACGAAGGACTATATTGATTTCAGTTTCACAACTTATGAAGCATGCCTAAATATGCCGGTTATCTGCTCTGACTTGGGGTTCTACTTCTGAAGGTTAAAGTGGGCATTTGCTTTTCTCCCACGCAAATTTAATTTATACTGCATAACCAGGCAACCTCATCATGTCGAGTGTTGCTTCATGTTGAAATACGAGTAGTAGATGTAATGGGCCAAGAATCTTATTTTTACCTTCCCTACGAAGTATGTAGAGAAAGTTTTGTGATGCAACAGCAACCCTGATATCAAGAAAGTGTTTTTTGTTCTGTCGTCTATGTCTGCTGTATATACACAATGTAAATCAAATCCAAGTGAAACTAAAGATTTTATTAGTGATTTTTTAATTGAAACTTCTCTAGACAGTGTACGATTCCAACATTGTTTAACACAATTCTATGACGGACATTTTAAGAATATTAAATAATTAGGCTACATTGAGGTGTGTTTTTTGAATAATAATTCAAGAAAATTAACTGTAAACGTTATTATTAATATCAATAGAACGTAATAAAATAACAGAATTGCTTCGAAACACGTTAATTGCATAATGAGAAACTAAATGTTATTTTATGCTCGACCATGCCGAAATGTAGTAATTATACACCTGGTAGTAGCCCTTTAATGCACCTCATTAAAGCACACCTATTCATTATAGTTCAGTTGTTCAGCCAATGAGAAATCACCTTTGTAGCATTATAAAAGCGCAAGTATCGATTATTCTCGGATATGCAATCGAAAGACAACTAGCAAAACGTCACGGAGGCTGGAAATCCAATACTGTCGCAGAAGGTTATGTTCTGTTACTATAATAATTAGCGTTGATTATAAATAATATTCAAATAAATTCAATTTATCATCTCGTTTTTCAATTCTAAATCAATTTCCAGCTTATATCAAGATTAATGTTCATGTTATTCTCTAGAATATATCAAGTTCAATGACATTCGTTCCTCGGAAAAATCAATACTTTCGCGTCTGCGCACATCTCACAATTTAGGTCAGTTCCGCTCCTCACTTAGATAACCATGACATGAATACTTATGAATAATTTCAAGTTAGAAATATGGTCGAGCATAAAATGTCGTATGAAACTTGCCTATAATGGTAATTAAGACGCTCGAATGAAAATTATGGAACTCGCTTGCGCTCGTTTCATAAACAAACATACTCACTTCTTAATTACTACCATTATAGGCTCGTTGCATAATGTACTGTTAATGACAGTTTTTTTTAGAATATTCACAAAGTACTCTTCTAATGCCAGATCCATAAAAGCCCAATGAGCTAATGCTGAAATACCAAGGAAACCTGAAAACTATCGGTACATGAAAGTGTGGAATGTATAATTCAAATTCCAATACACATTTAATTACTACAGATTTAAATAATCATCATATATTCTTGAACCGATTATATCTGCCTTAAACTGTACAAAATGAAGAGGACTCCAAGGTCTCCATGAAAGAATGTTTCAATATCTTACATTTTATACTGTATGAACCAATAACACCCACGAACAAGAATAACATATCCTCTTAATTTCTTGCACGTTGTCTAGGATTTACTTGCACAGTGGAATATTAGACATCGAGCTGTTCAATTAGATAGTAGCATATTGTTTAATATACGAGGCGATGTTCTTTCTAAATATTTATACGTTTGACTATAGATATTAAACTTTCAATATCGAGTGCATATAATGGAATTCATAACATTCCACTGGAAATATGCTGTGAGGAATTCCTCCCATGCGCTCCGCATTTCTGTTGTATTGCATGCATTAATACATTTACAACATATTGGAGAAAGCTTATTTAATAATGGAGATAAATTTCTTTATATAACTTCGTGTAACATCTGAATGGTGCCGCATACCACCAATATAAGTTATGCATATTATATTTCACGAGGGAAGTGGAAATATCAGAACTGTAAAAATGGATTTGGCTGAACAAATTACAGAAAATTACAGAGGACATTTCTACTCTTTACCATCGTTATCTGTTTTCAGCGGATAAAGTCTTAGGCTTGTTCCGTTCTCATCGAGAATAAATTATGAATATTCGCTAGCGAAAAGATTTCGTTCAGGTAAATGCGTCGGAAACTTACGTTTATAGATCGAACGCTACTGCCAAGGAAATAGCGTGGATCGAGCGTGGGAAGATTTTGTTTTCTTTAGAATGACCAGATAATACAGACTGAGGGGAATCAAGAACTATAGTACAGTAGTATACAGCTGACTTCCATTGAGTGCAGTTTAATTTAGTTCCTGCCAATAAGTACACATTAGAACAGGACTGGGCACATTACGTGATTCTGAGAAATTAGCGCTGTGGCTTTAAAGAGCGCGTCTTGCGAGCGCTGTGACGTATGCATACTGTACGTCATTCAGTGTCGGTGCAGTAGTGGTGACTCTGCAGTATGATGGCGAACTTTGAAGACGGAGCTTCCGCTCATACATTAAAGCGGCCCGCTACTCCCAATGCTTTTAATGTATCATGGAAGGAGGAGTTCTTTTTCGTAGAGAGCAGTGGATTATCAAAGTGTTTAATTTGGCATACAACACTCCAACTGATTAAGAAGTTCAATATCCAACGACATTATTCTTTACAACATGCTACTGAATATGACAAATATGTTGGTAATGAACGCCATAAAATAATACAACTTAAAGAAAATGTTTCTCAGGTACATTATATTAGAGTATCTATTTGATATTTGCATTGCATTATAAGTTATTATACATTTAGTAATATATAATTTTAAATTATACAAGTATTATGATATATCATAGTATAGTATATTACAGTTCATGATATATCATATATCATATTATATATCATGAACTGTAACTATGATATAACATAATATTTGTATAATTTAAAATTATATATTACTAAATGTACTATAATAACTCATAATGCAATATAAATATCGAATAGATACTCTAATATAATGTACCTGAGAAACATTTTTTTTAAGTTGTATTAATTTATGGTCATATCATATCATATCATATCATATCATATCATATCATATCATATCATATCATATCATATATCATATCATATATCATATCATATATCATATCATATATCATATCATATATCATATCATATCATATCATATCATATCATATCATATATCATATATCATATCATATATCATATCATATATCATATCATATATCATATCATATATCATATCATATCATATCATATCATATCATATCATATCATATCATATCATATCATATCATATCATATCATATATCATACCATATCATATATAACACCATATCATGCCATATAACACCATATCATACCATATATTATATTATATTATATTATATTATATTATATTATATATTATGTATTAACAGGATGACAATAATACACTTAGTGAATCGGCTATGAGAATTAGCTACAAAATTTGCCACGAAATTGCAAAGGAATTGAAAACATTCAACGAAGGTGAATTCATCAAGCGATGTTTAATTATATTGGCAGATGAACTCTGTCCACAGCAAGTAGGGGCAGTGGAAGCCATACGCCTGCCTCGTAGAACCGTGGTGAGGAGATTGCAGTGTGTGCGTATGGGTTATGTAAATAAGCCTAATGATTTGTGTGTGTGCATAGAGCGAAGTTTATTCCATTAAATTAATAAGAGTGTTATAAATTCTGTACTGTGCAATGGATTGATGTAATATCCTTATAAACTATTATGTACTCACAGACTGAATGAATAGAACAACCGTGGCTCTTGTTATATTAATGCAGGGAAGGTAGCTGTAATGCGAGTCCGCCACTGCGTGAGCGTTCTGCTCTGGCTTGGAATTGAAGTGCCTTGCGGAGCGAGAGCGGCTCTGGCCGACTAGACTGAGCCGTTCTCATGCCCGGCCCTGCATTAGAATAACAAATCTTTGTTTATAAGCCTTGTAAGAAACTGTCGTTCATAAATTGAATGAAATGGACCATATGTCTAGGGTTCAGTTTTATAAATAAAAATGAAACTTAGAGTTTATCTAGAAACATTTAAAACTATGTTAAATTTGCATTAGAGAGGATGGTGGACAGTTCCGGAACTTTTTACAACGTAAGCTAATAAATTGCAAGACACAAACTTTTATTGCCGAAAGCTGACGCGTTGAATCGCCGATGCGCGTCTGTTATTTGCGCATGACAATTTTCTAATGGTGCCGTGCTAATTGAAACCTGTTTCCAAGCGTACACTATTATTGTATAGGACGTTATGAATTGCACAAGTATAACATTTAATCCCTATCTCAGGGAAACCATTTTCGGAAACACAATTAATGAGATTTTTTATTAATTAATTAATTTATAATAAAGTTATGCCCTTAGAAATGTTGGTTTCCAAGAATGGAAATTATTCACAGACGATAAGTTGATGATGATTAAGGTTCGGATATAGTAACTGTATCAGGATAGGTTGTATAGCTATATAGGATAGGGCTTTGACTTGGTTCAGAACACTACCCCGTTCTACTAGCTAAAATTCTACCTGCTGGGAAGAGCGCTCTCCACTCCCTAGCTAAAACATCAGTGAACTGGCTGGAGGACACGCGACAACTAGTTAATGTTTGTAAATGAAACGCAAGGACCAAGGATGCCTATCCTGATACAGCTACTTTTTCCGAATCTTAGTGATGATACTAATGACTAGACTTCGTGGAATTGCCACGGGAATCGTAAGGTTTACTGCGCACGCGGTATAGACTGTATAAGAAGGGGACGTGCAATGGATGGAGTATGCCTCTAATGTAAACACTGAGCAGTATACTGTGGTTACAATAAAACCTGTATCCTGCATTCAAAAAATATAATGAATGATCATTGAAGTAGAAAATGTCTAAACATGTAAATACACAATTATTTTATAGTGAGATATATTATCTCTTAAAATTTAATGTAAGATACATCATCCTTGAATATGTGCATTGCAGTGAAGAGTTACGTACATTTTGAGAGACTGCAAAGTAAGCTCCTCCGATGGTCACTTGAACAGTTTTTATATTGGGAAATCTACGTTCAACATCACACGATGTAATATGTGCATATTTGAAGAACGGAAAGTCACTACTTTTCAGTACACCAACTGCAGACGTCTTGTCGTGACCTGATAGTACATCATTTATAATACGAAGTTGTGAATAAGGAGAATTTTTAGCAATAATGTTTCTCAACTTACATTTCACTTTTTCTGAAATTAGTGAATTGTTATTTTGGATAACGACTTGTGATATTTTATCCACTATATTAAGGGCTTCTGAGAGTTTTAGTTCAGACGATTCTAAGAGGATGATGCTTTTGGACATGATTTTAAAATTAGAATCAATGAACAGAATATCTTCCAATAGCTGTTCAGAAGGCAATGATTTTACAGCTGCAACAGCGGAACTGTCTGTGCTATCCAATGCATCAATTACCTCCATTATTTTGCCGTAATGTTCTGCATAATAATTAACAGAATACAACCACGTTCCCCAACGGGTCAAGACTGGCTGCGGAGATAAGGATATTCCAGGGGCAATTGTTTGGAACAGCAACACCCTCATTGTAGTATGTTTGATTGAATTCTTGTCTGCACTGAACAAATGTTAAGCTTTGACTATTCCAACCACAGTAATGCAAAAACAAGTGCTTACATAGGTATACATTAGCTGTAGCTGCTCTATCTATTTGGACCGGTCACAACTCTTTAACATGAACTGCTTATACTACGAGACCGGGCGGTCGCTCACCTCCTCTATACTACCGTACATCGGCAACCTGATTGCATGCTGCGTGTGGCAATTCAACGAAGTCTACTAATGACGTTATGATGGCGTGAGACCAGAGCGGAAAACCGAATTACTTTTGTGCCCAAAGTTAACAGATTCTTACCGGAAACGAATACCAGTAAAGGCTGGTTCACAATAAATCGGGAACGGAAACGACAACGAGAACGGAAATATTTTTAAAACAAATGTATTTAAATGTGAACATTCACAAGTAACTTCTGCTTATATACTTAAAATATGTTTCTCACTTCTGCGTCAAATGCTGTTATATTCTTGACAAATTTTCCGGTACTGAATTTCATAGTAGCTGAGCGGGTCTGAAGTCCATTCTGGCAGTTGTGACAAAATGACGACTTCCTCCTTCAGTGGGTTTGAACTTCGCTCCACCTCTTAATAAATTATTCGCGCGCTTTGCCGATAGAACCAACCCGCCTGCTGTTCAGACTTGGCGGTGAGAATGGAGAATGAAACGATGATAGCATTCCAGCTCAATTCGTCCACAGCACAATGTCCAATATACAAAAAAGCCCACTACAAAAATGTCCACAATTAAAACGTCCAATCAAATAAGGCCACTAGTCATTAAGTCAGAATATCCAATATATATAGAAATGGTCTCAAGTCAAACTATCCAATATAATAATAATAATAATAATAATAATAATAATAATAATAATAATAATAATAATAATAATAATAATGCAGGGAGATGCACTATCACCTTTACTTTTTAACTTCGCTCTAGAATATGCCATTAGGAAAGTTCAGGATAATAGACAGGGTTTGGAGTTGAATGGGTTACACCAGCTTCTTGTCTATACAGGTGACGTGAATATGCTAGGAGAAAATCCACAAACGATTAGGGAAAACGCGGAAATTCTAGCTGAAGCAAGTAAAGCGATAGGGTTGGAAGTAAATCCCGAAAAGACTAAGTATATGGTCATGTCTCGTGACCAGAGTATTGTACGAAATGGAACTATAAAAATTGGAGATTTATCTTTCGAAGGGGTGGAAACATTCAAATATCTTGGAGCAACAGTAACAAATATAAATGACACTCGGGAGGAAATTAAACGCAGAATAAATATGGAAAATGCGTGTTATTATTCGGTTGAGAAGCTTTTGTCATCTAGTCTTCTGTCAAAAAATCGGAAAGTTAGAATTTATAAAACAGTTATATTACCGGTTGTTCTGCATGGTTGTGAAACTTGGACTCTCACTTTGATAGAGGAACAGAGATTAAGGGTGTTTGAGAATAAGGTTCTTAGGAAAATATTTGGGGCTAAGAGGGATGAAGTTACAGGAGAATGGAGAAAGCTACACAACGCAGAGCTGCACGCATTGTATTCTTCACCTGACATAATTAGGAACATAAAATTCAGACGTCTGAGATTGGCAGGACATGTAGCACGTATGGGAGAATCCAGAAATGCATATAGTGTGTTAGTTGGGAGGCCGGAGGGAAAAAGACCTTTGGGGAGGCCGAGACGTAGATGGGAAGATAATATTAAAATGGATTTGAGGGAGGTGGGATATGTTGATAAAGACTGGATTAATCTTGCTCAGGATAGGGACCGATGGCGGGCTTATGTGAGGGCGGCAATGAACCTCCGGGTTCCTTAAAAGCCAGTAAGTAAGTAAATAATAATAATAATAATAATAATAATAATAATAATAATAATAATAATAATAATAATAATACTTACAAATGGCTAAGCAAGCGCTAAGTATGGAAAGAGGAAGGGTTGTGTATATGAATAAGCAAAATGTTGGATTAAGAAAACAGTGGTGCACAAACTTCAAACGGAACGTGAAATTTTATGTCGTTATTTTTATATGACTTCTTTCTGTTTAATATTATCTATATTGTCTGTAAAACAAAAGTACTAACACTGATTTCTTAATATTGCACTTGTGTTTTAAATCTTATTAACATAATAGAGAGTTAAGAAGGAATATTCACTTAAATTCCATAGTAGTATAATATTATACTGTATTAAGTGGATGAAACACATCATTCATAAAGAAAGTGATATTCCAAAGAAAGAGATTGAGTATGACATGATAAGTTGGAATTTATATTGATGGTATCTTTAGCCTTACAAAAGTAATCAATAAACTAATCAAAACAATATTACAGTACAAAGCAAAGTTATCTGTTTTAAGTGTTACTAATATTACATAAAACTCTTATCGCTTTATGCTTTTAAGGTAATATTTGTGAGCAACTTCCTGTCATCAGAATATTAAATTATTTTCTCGAAATCTGCTGAAGCTATAGAGCTGACATTTTTACAACACATGGGCACGTATCTTTTGTTATGATGTAACAGTAGTTGCTTTGTTAATTCATTTCCTTACAAACAATTTCCATGCGAATATTTTCAAAATTGTCAATACACTATCTTCAGTAATACGTATATACGATATATTAGATTTACGAAAACATTCTGTAAGGCTACTAAATAAATAGGCCTATACCTGAAAATTTCACTTTTCTATACGAAAAGTTGAGAAAATATTTCTTTTGAATAAAAAAATCAAACTTGTGAAAAATGAGCATTAAAATTAAAACTTACATTCTTATAATGCACTTATATTTCTCAGAAAAATCTAAAAATTAACATGGATACAGTTTTAAAAAGTACTCTTCCCTTTATCTATTGAATCAGTGCTGGCCATCCCTGTATATAGCTCGACCAAGCGGCATATACTATCTCTTTCGTCTGTCTCTTTCCTTTCCGCTGTAAAGCGCTCAGGCTCTCCAGGGCTCTAAAGCGAGCGCTTGCTCCTATGGGTATCAGTTGACATCACTGCTGTAGACCGTCCCCGACGACTGTGAAAAGGACGGCACTTATACCCCTTGCACTCTGTATTTTCAATGACAATCCAAGAAAACAAACTACTGTAAAGAAATCATTGGTAATACAATAAAAGTAGGATTTTTTTATACGTGCACACAGAGAAAGTATGCATCGTCTTCAATACAATTGATTTACATTAATCTGTTACCAGTAATTTTACAAAAGCACCAGGCATGTTGTAAAGGGTTTGTTAATGGCAGTGATTTTATCGTAAATTTTAGTCGCTTCGTTTTTAAAGTAGGAAGGAAAAGTTTTGAGCACGTTTAATGAAAATTTTCAGCCGCCGGTAAAACATTACACGTTTGGTATAACGGAATACACTTTGGTGGAATTAATTTTAGTTGTCACGTTACTGTTTCATCACCATTAATAAATACTCCATCATATACAGCTGGGTTGGTATGTCGCCCCCCCCCCCCACAAACGGATCAATAGAAGAAGCTTTTCATCCGTGAGATGTGGTTTTGGAACTTTTTCCATTGATATTGTTTACAGCAATGTTATTAATTTTCCTGATTTCGTCCAGATTTACTATGTTACTCAGCTTGTACACTTATGCATAAACTTCTTTTTACAATGATGTGACCTAAGTGGTAGAAAGTTTTCTATAGTTACAAAAATACTTTTCGTAACAAATTTCCTGAAAGTGCAAATGCTTAGTGTGTACTATATGTGTGGACGAAAATATTAGCTGACTTACTAAAATTCTATTTCACTAATGTTATTAGCTTCACCAAAACGTTTGAGTCCACACCTGTGGAGTAACGGCTAGCGTATCTGGCCGCGAAACCAGGTGGCCCGGGTTCGATTCCCGGTCGGGGCAAGTTATCTGGTTCAGGCTTTTTCCGGGGCTTTCCCTCAACCCAATATGAACAAATGCTGGGTAACTTTCTGTCCTGGACCCCGGACTCATTTCACCGGCATTATCACCATCTCATTCAGACTCTAAATAACCTAAGATGTTGATAAAGCGTCGTAAAATAACGTACTAACGTACCAAAACATTTGAACGGAGCCGCCATTTTCAGTTGACTATCTATGCGGGAAACAAATGACGATCGCAAGGCATGTTTTATATTACCGTAAAGAATTTTCAGTTTGAAATTTTGGCAAACAAAGAAACAAATGCTAGGGAAGTGATGAAAAGAAACAAATGCTAGGGAAGTGATAAAAGTAACAAATGCTAGGGAAGTGATAAAATTGTGCGATAAGCAGCCATGATTGGTTGAAAGACGTCCTTTCGTACTGTTTTATTGATCAAAAGTAGCATGACGTAGTAAAAGTGTAATAGTCTTATAACATCATCTTTTCTTAGCATAGAAGAGAAACATGCAGATACATGAGGAATAGGCCTACGTTATTATAGTGAGTTAAATTTTGAAGCTTTAGTCAAAAGGAAAGTGGTGGGGTTGATACAGTAAATGGATATCTGCCACTAATAGAGTTTCTCATCACGTAAGCAGATTACTACAAATTTTGTAACGCGATGTCACTGCTATAGGCTCTGAGATTGTGTTAGTCAATAGTTATTGTATTACTTGGAACCACAGGTAAAAGCAAATTTTAAGGCACTTAGGCTAAAATGTAATTTAGCATGCTTAATATACTCTGAAACTTTGGCATAATACAGCAGACAACCACAATGACTTCAACAATATATTTGTTTTATTTTACGAGCTCCTGGTTTCTAATCTCTGTCTTCACACTAACACTTTTCTCACTGGTGTATTCCTAATGAGTTTCAAATTGTAAGAATTTCTTCTGTAGTAATGATTTTTGTGTAACGAATATTTAAATGCTATTTTTTTTTTTTTGCAGAGAAACAGAATGTAAATGAGGAAAGATAGCGCACAAATGCGGACTGTATACGTAGCTACAATAGTAAAGATCGAAGTAATGTTGGCATTGATGATGATTGAGTTTTTTCACGCACTTCTGCCTGTTCAATGTAAAATTGGAGACTAATTTTATAAAGTAGAGCATTTTTTCTGCACATAACAACATTGTTTCTCAGATATTATTTATTTGTCACTGTTAGGGCCGATTGTATAAACCATTTTATCTTAAATCAGAGGTTAAATTGATCCTCGTTCTAGCTGAACTTGGAATTTTGTGTTGTATAAAGTCTAATCTGAGATTAATTTGTCTTAAACTAAAGTTAACCTTGACTGAAGAAATTTCTCCGATTAAGTTAGATGATCCAAGTTCAGTTATTTCTTTTCTGTTCGAAGTATACGAGTGGCAGATTGTGCAAAAAGAATAACCATTATTGTTAATATTAATAGATATGGTAGATACATTTATATATATATTTTTTTTCAATTTCTTGCCTTAATACACAAACATTCTTATATTTTATAAGGCTCTATCGTGTTCAGCAGTACCAAATAACATAACCTATAATTATATTATGTTTATAATAACTATTAATTATTAATGGATATGATAGGTATATTCATAAATTTTCAATTAACTGTATTACTAAACGAAAATTGTCGTTTTATAAAGCTTTATTATGTTTAGCAGAACAAACACCATAACATGATAAAATTTGGAGAACGGTCAACCTTCTTATTGTCCGCCATTATTTACATTGCACAAAACAAACCAGTGTCTCCAACAGAGTGTAAGGAAAGTCGCCAAAAAGTAATTGGAAAGTCGCTAGCTTTCTCATTATCAACAAAGAAAGATTCAATTTTGTCACTATGGGGTGCTAAAAAGGTCGCTAAATCCCTATTTAAGCCATATAACAGTTAAAAGAAATGTCGTTGAAAAAGAGTTAAAGTCGCTAAATTGGCAACACTGAACAGACCTGTACAACATGACCCGCGCATCACATACTTCACTTGTTTATGCGATGTTGCCAAATGCTTTTCACGTGAACTTAAATTGCATTTGAACCAAGGTAATTTGATAGCAGAAAAGTTTTATACAATAGAAGAAGTGCCTGAACTCGGTTCACTTTCCGATCTTCGATCAAAGTTGATCTCTAGTCAGGGAGTTTTATACAATTGGGCCTTAGTGATGTAAACAATATCTAACGAACAGCTTTTCTGTTGCGTGGTAGCCGCTGATAAGGTTTGATTTCAATTCAAAAATTTTATGGTTGTCCGTCAATGTAATCGCCAGTCTAAAAAGGTTGAAACCCAATTTTGAGAAATGAGAGTTGAAGGAGAAATAGAGAAGTACTTCGTGTGAACATCTTACATGGGTCAATTGAAGCCCGAAATTGTGTTAAAATAGCCTAATCCAAGGCATCGGATGGAAAATCTGTTAAGGTACGCGTTCACTGCATCGTATCGCATTCATCGGACGAATCGAACGGATCGGAGAAAAACAATCTTTACTGTAATTGTCATGTAACCGCGTTCACTACGTCGTACTGTATACGCATCGGCTATCGGTAAATCTGTCCACGATTCTGGAAAATGTAAGCGTTCACTACATCGTATCGCATGCATCGACTCACGGTCCATGTTTCTCGGATGAGCAACTTTTCCGATACGTGCGATCATGGCCTTCTTTAATAAATGAATTTTAATTGCTCAACTGTTACTATTATGTTGTGCCATGTTCAGTGTCGCGCCAAAATGGCAGACAGAAAACTTATTTCGCTTGTAAAAACTCCGAAGAATTATATAGCTAATTTGAGGTATTCCCATTACAGTAATCAAGTCGTTTCTTACATATAATTATATTATGTAATCAATATCTCTTTCGTTTCTGCCTCTTCAATTAAGAAGCATAAAGCAATTACAAATTCTTATTCGCTAACACTCGTGATTAATAGACCTAACCTCAAACTCCTCTGTTTTCATGCAATGTCAATATCGTACGTCATATGTTTTAAACAGCTGACAGAGAATCCGATGAGGCGATGAGGTGAAGCCGTTACAGTGAACGCACTGCACTTAAAATATCCGTTGCGTGCGATTCGTACGAGGAGTGCGATACGATGTAGTGAACTCTTACCTAAAGAGCAACTTTTCCGATCCGTGCGATCATGGTCTTCTTTAATAAATTAATTGTAATGTTCAACTCTTAATATTATCACGATCCCCGCTTGGGCTGATTACCTGGTTGGATTTTGTCCGAGGTTTTCCCCAACCGTAAAGTGAATGCCAGGTAATCTATGGCGAATCCTCGGCCTCATCTAGCCAAATACCATCTCGCTATTGCCAATCTCATCGGCGTTAAATAACCTCGTAGTTGATACTTACTCACTTACTTACAAATGGCTTTTAAGGAACCCGAAGGTTCATTGCCGCCCTCACATAAGCCCGCCATCGTCCCTATTCCGTGCAAGATTAATCCAGTCTCTATCATCATACCCCACCTCCCTCAAATCCATTTTAATATTATCCTCCCATCTACGTCTCGGCCTCCCTAAAGGTTTTTTTCCCTCCGGTCTCCCAACTAACACTCTATATGCATTTCTGGATTCGCACATACGTGCTACATTCCCTGCCCATCTCAAACGTCTGGATTTTAAGTTCCTAATTATGTCAGGTGAAGAATATAATACGTGCAGTTCTGTGTTGTGTAACTTTCTCCATTCTCCTGTAACTTCATCCCGCTTAGCCCCAAATATTTTCCTAAGAACCTTATTCTCAAACACCCTTAACCTATGTTCCTCTCTCAGAGTGAGAGTCCAAGTAGTTGATACAGCGTCGTTAAATAACTAAAATATATATATATATATATTATCACAGTCTAGTATGTACAGTCACGAAGCTTGAGGTGATGAGAGTACTAGAAACAATAGACTGTGTCGGTAGCTACTATTTCACATTTTCTGCGATGAGGCGATAGTAGCAACTATCTATGGATGCATATTCCTTACGTATTAAGCTTCGTGACTGTATACTAGACTGTGATATTATCAAATACCTCACTATAATAATACCGGACGGCTAGCAATTTTACGTGCGAACGACGCTGGTGCTGATACCTAGGCGGCCGGTGTGGTGATACTCGTGAAACAAGCTATAATCAACTGCAATGTATATTGTTGCTGGGCTAGTTAATAGTTTTATTAATTAATGCTGTGTTAAAATGTCAGGGTATATATGTGCTGTTTATAATTGCTACAAAATTACAGCATTACAAATTGCTCCAAATCGTACTTTCGATTTCCGAGGGATCATAAAACGTGAGTCAACAACATTCTTTAGTAGGCCTAATTCCTTCCGCTTTGTGTTGATAGAAAAATACAAATTGGCTTTTTTATCTAGACCTAATAAATGAATAGAAGTTAAAATATATCGGAAATGTTAAGGTTTTATCAAATCAAGTTTTATTGTTGTCCACATGCCTTTACTAATTATTACAAGCATCAGATTACTATCAATTTTATCTTTGCAGTTGTGAGCAATGCGTATATAAAGCATTATTGTAAATTCATTCCTAATATCAGAATTGATTTTGTCTCACTAAACCAAAGAAAAAATATGTAACAATTAATTACGGAAAGTAATATGAAGTATACAATATTTCTCATAATATGCAGCTTTGATATAAGATAATAATTTTACATTAAATATTAATCAACATTTCTTAAGTGTTTCATATATTATTCCACATTAGTAACTCGCGTTTTAAAAAAGTCAGAATGTTAATATTTTTTTGTATTATGTGGACGTAATTCCATCCCGCTCCGCTAGATGTCAGGTCCGCGATATTTCTCACTCACGCCAATGCTGCTAGTATACAGTTGTCCGGTATTATTATAGTAAGGTATTTGATATTATGTTGTGCATGTTTAGTGTCACGCCAAAATGGACGACGGAAAACTTATTTCGCTTGTAGAAAACTACGAAGAATTTGTATAATTTGAGGCATCCCCATTACAGAGATCAAGTCGTTTCTTACATATTATATATTATGACGTATAATCAATATATTTTTCCTTTCTTTCTCTTCAATTAATAAGCATGAAACAACAATTACAAATTCTTCTTCGCTATCACTCATGATTAATAGGTCTAACCTCAAAACTCTTCTGTTTTCAATGTCAATATCGTACATCATATATTTTAAACAACTGACAGGGAATCAGACGAGGCTCTGGGTAGAGCCGTTACAGTGAACGCACTGCATTTAAAATATCCGTTGCGTGCGATTCGTCCGAGGAGTGTGTTGCGATGTAGTGAACGCGTACCTTTAAGTCAATAATATCATAAAACTTTTCATGATATATTTTGAATGAGGCGTTCCAAACTTTTAATATTAAACTGATATTGGTACTTTGTATGTTGACAATATATGCAATATTTGGTATACTTTTTAAAGATGTATTCAAACTATTCAATTACCTGTGTTTCCATTTATATCCCTATTAATTATATTGATATACGTCATATTGTATTTACATTCGTGATGCATATCGTAAACCACAGTGAATTCGATTTTCCTGGCATAATTTCGTCACAATAACGTTTTCAGCGTACAAATGCAATACAGCTCACCCCACGGTCCGCTACGTAAATATCTGCCGAACGTTACTCTAGTTCCCTGTGCAAATTACAGTTGCAAAGTTGATCACATTTGAAATAAATGGCTGGATTTTAAAATGCATTATTACTGTTTAATATACGTAATGAAACATATAAAATGGTTTTGAAAGAAGGGTTGAATATTACGCGTATATTCATGTTCCATTTTGTTAATTGTACAGCACAGAGCAGAATAATTATGAGTAGGGGTCGGATTCATATGCATAAAAACGGCGAAATATACATGCATGTATGCACTTACGGGGAATTGGACGTTATCGCAAGAAAAGTAATGGTAAAAATAGCCTATCTTCAAGCAATCATAAATATAATAGTACTTATCACAGCTATTTCATTTTTTTAGTGATATATGTATATACATTAAGCTTTAAAATGAAAGAAGAATGGCTAATCTAGTGTAAATCTTACCCTTAAATTAATTTTTAAATTTAAATATATATTTTTATATAAATTCACTACATACCTGTGATTAGGTACACTCTATTCACTTCTCACAGCACACATTGAATTAAAACTTTGACCACTTACTGCTAATAGATACTAAAACATACCCTACTGAAATTATTAAAATATCTGTAATATTATGGGCATATGGCTAATACTAATCTTCGTCAATTTTTTTTAATTTATTGACGGTGATGATTTCTATAGGCCATATGCCCATAATATTACAGATACATGAATAATTTTAGCAGGGTATGTTTTAGTATCTATTAGCAGTAAGTGGTCAAATTTTCAATTCAATATGTTCTATAATAAGTGAATAGTGTGTACCTAATCACAGACATATAGTGAATTTATAAAAAAAATTGTGCTTAATTAAAAAAATTAATTTAAGGGTAAAGATATACTCTAGAGTAACCATTCTTTTTCATTTTAAAGCTTAATATGTATACACACATAGCTAACAAAAATGAAAGACCTCTGATAAATAGTATTATATTTATGACTGCTTGAAGATAGGCTATTTTTACCATTATTTTGCATGCGATAATGACCAACTCCCCTTAAAAGCTACGATATATGATGATAATAATAATAATAATAATAATAATAATAGTTTTATTTTCCCTGGCAGAGTTAAGGCCATCAGGCCTTCTCTTCCACTCAACCAGGATCAAATCACATACAGAAAAAATACATACCGGTATACAAATCTGTGGCTTGGTTCTAAAGGGGCCAATGTCAATTTTTTTGCACTTTTGAGTTATATACACTTTCGAACTTATGTATCTCGGTCTGTTCTTCCATATACTAAAAGGGCCAATGTCTGCTGCCGTTAATGTGGAAGGTACAGAGCATTCACAAGCCAATGTCATAGGTTCACTGTACAAAATAAGCAAACTTCAAACCCATTTATCTCAAAACTAACATTTTTGACATTGGCCCTTTTAGAACCAAGCCACAGAAATATGAACTTAAAAATAATAATAAATATAATTAAGTAAAAAGGAGAGATTGAATACATATACACAATCAGTATTAACTTTGAAATAACAATAATAAAAAAATATATGTAATAAAAAAAAGACTGAATACATAATCATAAACAGAAAAATACATTCTAGTATACAAGTATTAACTTAAAAGAAAAAAAAAGAATTAATACATATGAATATAATCTCACAACTAAAGGAATAGTACAATTAATATGATCAGCACAGCACGTGTAACATTGAGACAATGACAATTACCTAGATATTAGTGTTAATGGAAAAATAAAGTAATGACTGTGTAAAATAATAATAATAATAATAATAATAATAATAATAATAATAATAATAAATAATATGCACTAAAATAACAAGATATGCACTGTTAAAACTGAAAAAAAAAGCAATTTACTATTACTGGTGATTTTTCTGTTATACATAAGAATATTGAGACACTATCAGGTGTAAAGTTGCGTGTCCTTCAACCCACTGCTTAGGCAGTACATTTCTAGCACTTTTTCCTTAGGCGTCGTTGATAAAACAAATTCAAAATTAATATAAATAATTGATTAAATGGCGATCTTACTCGTGTTAATTATGTAAGCTTACAGCTGTTTCGGTGTCACTTGACACCATCCTCAGAGCCTACTAGATCTCGGCGCTATCTCAACTTCGCTGCCTGTTGTGTGGGTGCGTTCGTGTGATTAAGAGTTGTGTCAAATAGTGTGTGTGTTCTGAAATTGATCTGTGTGTTGAGAATTTGATTAGGGTGTGTTTTAGTGTGTCTGTATATTTCATATTGTTCTAGTGTGTTGAGTTTTTGGTTTTTGGGTTGTATGTGTAGGATCGCCATTTACTCAGTTATTTATATTCAAGTGTTAAAAGTAGTGTACGAAAGATTCAACATGGATCAAAATTAATCATTTTCTTGTAGATAAGCTGTTCTAAAATGAAATGCACAGTACACACTGCCGAAGTTCCTAGGACCATAATAAAATAAAATATTTTAATTTGCTACGTTGGCAAGTAAAAAACAGAAAATTCCATTATCATGGCTATATCATTGTTGACAGTTGGCGAAATTCGAGTTTAGCGAGTGAAAAAACCTATGAACGCTTACTGTAACTTCTGCTCCAACCATATTGCAGCGTTTTAGTAATAAAATCTAATGCACGTGCGGAGTAGCCAATAAGGTGACTTCCTGTTTTGAATAACTTTACTGTTCTTTTAATCACAACTTCCATCCATCATAATATTGTAAATTTTCAGAAAGTCAGCAATGCTCTTAATTGAGTACCGGTACGTCGTTGATTGTCAAAGATTTTGTCCAAAATGATTTACCGACAACAGTGCACTGTCTGTAATGTTGTCAGATTGCAATAAATAACATATAACTCTATGTTTCTTCTGTATTCCATTTTTCCGATTTTCCATATTCTTAATCTTGGCTTAAGCACCACATTGCTAAAAATATCAAAGTATGCTTCTATATGCGCTAAAAGTTGAAAGAAACATTAACCCCTTAAATATGCACATATATGCATTATAAAATTTTGACCATTGGTTACAAATAACTTAAAATACATTTATATAATGATAGTATAAGATTTGCAACTAAGGAATCAAACATGCAAATATGCTAAAATCCACCCCCTAACAATAAGATATTGTGTGGCCCGTACGTAAAATCGGTTACAATTCAAAACATCCAATCCCAACACAGCTTTCAACAGAAAAAGAAAGATAAGTTTTAATTGGAGAAAAGATGATACATATTTTCCTCTATGAAATGGAATGGAATTTAACTGAGGGGGGCATGGATGGCCTAGCACTGCGACCTATTGAGATCTATTGCGCTAACCCTCGATATGGAATGAGTTGCATGCCACAGATCCACTACGCGCACCGCCCTAACCACATGACTCCCTTAACGACCGGTCCCTACAGCCGACAGAATCCATATACCATTCCTGCCTCGGCAACTTCCCCCAAGGCCCCCTCTCGGTCCGAGGCGAAACTCCTTCCCCGAGTAGGTCCGCCTCGGGTGCCATTGCAGAAGTCATCCAACGTCGCTTAACTACATTCCACGGAGGCCGATCGAGAGAGTCAGCAGCTTCGGGAGGCCGCCTGTAGAGTGATCTGAAAAACCAGAAACGGGATGATGAGGAAAGGATGATGGGGGAGGAAAAGAAGTGGCGAAGATGAGTGGGGTTCGAATCGCCTGATAAAGTTACCTGATATTCATCATAGGAGTGAGGGAAAAACCCCGAAAAAACCTCACACAGACAACTCGTCCTCACCGGGAATCGAACCCGGGACCGCTGGGTTCGGAGTTAGACTCACTAACCCCTCAGCCACAACGGTGGACTATTGTCCTCTATAATGAAATAAGAGAAAACAGAAACCAAAGAATACATAAAATACGTTCTCTAGTGAAATTAAGGAGAAACTAACAGGGCCTCTAGTAAGAGTGTATATTAGCATGTCGGATAGGATGTCAGAGCAAACAATAGTGGTGTATAACATCACAATATATCCGAACACATTTATGACCTTAGACTATTCTACATAACTCTTCAATAGGACAAATTTGTAGATTTCTGTTGCAGATGTCCCAGTGAGAGATCTTGTATTCTCCGTTGTGATTTAGAAGTTAAATAAAACACATTACAAACAAGCTATATGATAGGATGAAAGGCTTAAGATTTTACTTTAAGAATTTCGGCGCATTACATTCAAAGATATGAGATATGTTAACTAAAGATCCTTTGAAGAGTATCATTTTAGTTGATACATTCACAAATATACGTACCATATGAATCTAGAATCCGGTTATTTGAGCGGAAAAGTGATTTGTTTTGAGTTTCCATGACTACAAGACTCCAACATCGCATAGCTAATAACTCAATCAACACATATTCAGGAAATACCAGAATTTATAGTGACTTTGTACAATTAATTATTGTTCCATCTTCATAAAAATCAATAACAAATAATAAATGAGCTCTATTTAGCTTCAACTAAAGCTACGTAAAACAGTCATTTCTGCCATGCTATCGAGCTTTGCAGCTATGATTGTTTGAGCCTAGATTGCTCATTTGTACAGATTGTTTCCATGGAAACTGGGATGCCGGCAGAAGAATAATTGAGTGACGTGCGGCCGCAGCTCAGCAGGGACCGGCACCTAACAATGCACGGCCCTCATTTGTATACACGCCAACTGCACACGCTCGATATCGCATGAGTTTGAAACGTGCTTATTAAATATCTCAACAAACTGACGAAAAATATTTCGATTTCATTCTTGTATTATTCTCACTGTAATTGGTGGAGTCCTACAACATGCCACAGTAAAATGTTTAACAAAATGTTGAGCAAACTTGAAAAATAGAAACAAGACACACACATTCATATACAGGGTTAGTTAAAAGTCCCGCATCACCTAAATAACTTTTGAAGCATGTGGTGTAGTGACATGAAACTTGGTATGTGAGGATAACCATATACTAAGAACTCAATAATGGTATTACCGAGTTTTTTCTACTTCCGGTTTAACCGGAATTAACTCCAACTCTCTTATTTTAAATGGAACACCCAATATATTTTTACCTTTTTGAATAAAGCTCATTAAGAGCTTTTCAAAAATTACCCACACTTGATACTTCTATACAAATTCAGTGTTGCTAAGTCAAGAAAACAGAAAAGTGGATCGAATATTAAAATAATAAATGCACCACCTATATAACCTTTGAAGCATTTGGTGCAGTGACATGAAACTTGGTATATGGGGATAACCATATACTAAGAACTCAATAATGGTATTACCGAGTTTTTCTACTTCCGGTTTAACCGGAAGTAAATCCAATTCTCTTATTTTAAATGGAACACCCAGTATATTTTTTTCTTTTTGAATAAAGCTCATTAAGAGCTTTTCAAAAATTACCCACACTTGATACTTCTATACAAATTCAGTGTTGCTAAGTCAAGAAAACAGAAAAGTGGATCGAATATTAAAATAATAAATGCACCACCTATGTAACTTTTGAAGCATGTGGTGCAGTGACATGAAACTTGATATATGGGGATAACCATATACTAAGAACTCAATAATGGTATTGCCGAGTTTTTTCTACTTCCGGTTTAACCGAAAGTAACTCCAACTCTCTTATTTTAAATAGAACACCCAGTATATTTCTTTATTTTTGAATAAAGCTCATTAAGAGCTTTTAAAAAATTACCCACACTTGATACATCTGTGCAAATTCAGTGTTGCTAAGTCAAGAAAACAGAAAAGTGTATCGAATATTAAAATAATAAATGCACTACCTAAATAACTTTTGAAGCATACGGTTCAGTGATATGAAACTTGGCATGTGGAGATAACCATATGCTAAGAACTCAATAATGGTATTACCGAGTTTTTTCTGTTCCCGGTTTAACCGGAAGTAACTCCAACTCTCTTATTTTAAATGGAACAGCCAATATATATATTTTTATTTTTGAATAAAGCTCATTCAGAGCTTTTCAAAAAGCACCCGCACTTGATACTTCCGTACAAATTCAGTGTTGCTAAATAAAAATGGAAGTGGTGCAAGATATTCCTAAAGCCTGGCTAAATCATTCCTTAAATTGTTTCTATGATCGAGCAACACATTGTGAAGCAGCTGAGGACTACCAATTTGAACACATAATTTAGAAGGTGAGCTAGCTTTGTTTTGTTTTTGTTAAGGAAGGAGTATTTTATTATTTTAATATTCGATACACTTTTCTGTTTTCTTGACTTAGCAACACTGAATTTGTACAGAAGTGTGGGCACTTTTTGAAAAGCTCTTAATGAGCACTATTCAAAAAAATTAAAATATATTGGGTTAAACCGGAAGTAGAAAAAACTCGGTAATACCATTATTGAGTTCTTAGTATATGGTTATCCTCACATACCAAGTTTCATGTTACAGAACCATATGCTTCAAAAGTTATTTAGGTGGTGTGGGACTTTTAACTAACTCTGTATAACGAGAAAATTAAATTGAAACTTGTGTGAAACGAATAATTTGTCGAGTATATACGAGTACGTCCGTAAAATCTCAGTGAATGAGAAGAAATTTTATCAAGTTTTGTATTAATACTTGTGGATTCGAGTTTGAATTCCGGCAAGGAAAGTAAACGTTTATTTTTCTCTTGAATGGTATGTGATGTGCACACCTTCGATTTTCGTCAATGTTATATTTTGACAGTTTCCTAAAGCCATGATTTTTAACAACCACACAATGACATCTGCGTGAACGTGGTGCGGCACGCAGAAGTAAATCTGTGTTTATAACTTGTCTAACGAATGATTACCGGTGGCAGTGAAGACACTGCTCGGAATAAATCATGTGACGCAATCTCTTATCTCAGGCGTAGCGGTACAGTGCAGTCCAAATTTCACGACATCAATGCACTGTATCGTTGTGGCAGTAGTAAGTTCAGCTATTGCTCAGGTACAGTAAATATGCACTCTCTCAGTACCGAATCATTGTAGTTGGCCAGAGTAGCGGACAGATAACACTCTTTGAGAGAACTGTATTGACAGCACTGCCATTCTTGATAACGAGAAATAATAATCTGTCTGTTAATGTTACACCGACTACCACTAAACCAATTCGTGACTAATACTAAAATATCAATTCATCCTCTAAAACAATTGAAGAGTCCACCGCAAGAATGATGGATGTCATTTGGAATACATTTTGCAGGAGAAGCAATTGAATGTTTGAAATGCTTAGCGCTCAAAGTTTAACTGTGATTTTCCGATCATTACTGGACAATGACTATCAGTGTTAATGCCATATAACTCTCTATGTACATTCTATATGTCTTAAGCTATGCATTGACAGTCTTGGTTCATTTTCGACAAGAAAGTGACATCCATCATTCTTGCAGTGGACTCTTCAATTATAAACGGAGGCAGAAGTTATGACGGAATTTCTCGTTATCATTCATCGACATTCACTTTAATCGGCTTAATCATTCGGCAATACGCCTTTTGAATATTGTAAACATTATTTATTACACTTTAAATGTAGAACTATATAACAATGGATAATATGAACGCAGGACTATATAAAAATGGATGATATGAACGCAGAATTATGTAGCAATGGCTAATATGAACGCAGGACTATATAACAATGGATAATATGAAGGCAGGACTATATAACAATGGATAATATGAACGAAGAACTATATAACAATGAATAATATGAACGCAGGACTATATAACAATGGATAATATGAACGCAGGACTATATAACAATGGATAATATGAACGCAGGACTATAACACAATTAATAATATGAACGCAGGACTACATAACAATAGATAATATGAACGCAGGACTATATAACAATGGATAATATGAACGCAGGACTACATAGCAATGAATAATATGAACGCAGGACTATATAACAATTAATAATATGAACGCAGGACTATATAACAATGGATAATATGAACGCAGGACTACATAGCAATGAATAATATGAACGCAGGACTATATAACAATTAATAATATGAACGCAGGACTATATAACAATGAATAATATGAACGCAGGACTACATAACAATGGATAATATGAACGCAAGACAACATAACAATGAATAATATGAACGCAGGACTATATAACAATAGATAAGAGCTAATTACAATTAGCTGTTGATACACATTACATGAATGATTTCACAATTATAAAATGAAAAAAAATTGACGTACAGTATTATAAATAATTATTGGCATTAAAAGGGGCGCTGGTATCAATTTAATAATTTTATTTTTGTATTGGTATTGTTATGTTGGTACCAAGTGCAGGACAGCGTCTGATTATATGTGCTGATACATCAGTCGTGCTAATAACGCTTTGATGTGGAATGCCCCGCACATTCCCCGCAGCGCCTACATACAGATGTCAACAAACGACAGCGCGCTCACTCAACAGCGGTAAAGAAATTGCAGACAAGTAATATTTACGAGGCCGGATTTTAATAGCCACGCGCGTGATACTTCGCAAGACCCGCCGCGTAATGCGACAGCGGGATTCAGACTTTGACGTCGGCGTGACACGCAGTAGTGTGTTTTGCACTGTGGCATAATGATTAGGGGTCGGAATTTAATTATGCGCTATAAAGTAGTATTGCTACTTCGTATATACAGGGACATCATTTTAATTTTACTAAAATTTTTTATATTAATCTGGCTATACCTTTCTATTAACGATTGAAACAGGAAACACCGTTTGCTACCCCTTCGACGACTGGAGTTCGATGATACTGGCGTAAAATACAAATCACTTTAGTAGGTATAGGAGGGGAAAAAAGTAGTTCATCCATTTATGTAAACTAGGAAATATCGCGATTATGAGTTTGATAATTTTCATTAGGTTTTTGTTTAATCAAAATACAGTACAGTATTAACAATAAGTGTTTTTATTCACGAACTGAGTTATCCATGCGAACGTATTCATTATGCAATGTATATTGTACTGTTACAGCACATTAGCGTACAATATAGAGAATGAAGTTAAATTGAAAAAGATATTTAAACACATTTTTGAAAATGGTGGCCGTTCATTTCGATACAGGCTTCAGTTCTTTTGTGCATATTATCACACTATAGACTATTGTACCTAGTTCTAATTACCAGTTTCGTCCTTTATATTTAGTAACTCATGTTGAAATAATTCTGTACCTACTCTATAAAAGAGTACCTTACGTACTGTAAATTCAATCTTCACTTCTGCCCGATCAGAAAAGATAAAATTACACAGAAATGCAATCTACTGTCCATTCAAGTGGTTTTGTCGCAGGGACGTAGAAAGGGGGGGGGAATCACGTGACAGTTAATTACTTAACGAGGTCCTTTCATTTAAGTTATTTTAAACACTTGTATAATATTACGTAGACGTCCAATTCGTAACAGAAATTAATGTTTTCAGAAAAGAGCTAAGATAGCCCAGCTACTAGACTTTACAGAGGGGCGAACAGAAGCGGGTAGGGGAAACCGGGATGCGACGTAGGCAAACGGACGACAGTGCCTGTGCGAATATATGATTCAATATTGAAAGCTCTTTCGTCACTGGAAAACGCGAACATATTTGTGGAACGTACTATACTCAATAACTCAGTACTGCTTACGCGCCCTCGGCTCTGTGTCGTGAACGGTTGAAAGTTTACTAGTAGAAGGGGTGGGAGTGAAGTACATTTCAGGTACAATAAAAATTGAAGTGAAAATAAAATGATGTCCCTGTAGTACTTTTAAACTAGCCTTCATACACTTCTGGTATTTTAAAATGACGTAACCATATTTGGGTAGGCGTGCTGTATATTATGGTTCAGAAAGCATGATTCACAGCAATACGAAGTTCAAATCTTTCAGTCTTTATCTAAAATTTAGGCCTATGAAGAGGGCAAATAGTCACCTATTGAACTGCGCGCCAAGCCCTTTACAAGTGCAAGTTATCATTATAGATGTTGTAAAGACAGCTGCGCTTAAATTCGCTTTGTCTTCTGTAAGAGGTTAGGTACAGCTTACAGCAGAACAATTTTGGAAATATTCAACATTTTTTCCTTAATTACTGTAACTTATACAATAATGAAAATTAGAAGGTATAAAACACTGTCCTCCTGCTATATGAAAAAGAAATATTTTTACAATATAAAAAAAAATATTTCTATATTTTTTCAAAATCCAAAATGGTGACAGTTCACAGTACAGTGATGAAGCGTTTCCTTCATAACCAGGCTTCGAGACTTTGGACCCGATACAATAAGTTTACTGTGCATGCACTATAGGTTGTTGACTCGCTGCAGGTAGATAGAGATGTGTTGAGGTAACAACGTTGCTATCTAGAGTAGAGTACGGTAGTAGTACATTCTGAAAGTAAATATACATTACACATTATACACAGTGTTAATGGTGGAAATAAGCATATAGCAATTTTAATTTCTTCATTTATCCTATTGGTCATCCTTAGGAAGTGCAGTTACAGTACCGAATTGCAATGTACCTACTACAAGATACATTCTCGGTGTCTCAAACGTAAATATTTTTCGGTTATCTGCCGAAGTTTGTACTATAGAAAGCTGCGCTCTATGTCGAATGACGTGATAGGAGCAAAACGAAAAAACATCATTGCAGTTTTTTATTTATTTATTTATTTTTTTTACCTTGGGGATTTAGTGAAATGAATTTGAATGGCAGGCAGAGTAACTATCTCATGCCCCCATGTTTTAGATTGCTACCAGTGCACTTCATTAGAACCAGGCACCCAGCTTCGAAGCCGTTAGCCCTGTGAATTTACAATATATTTATGTTCCCCTATTATCATAATTCAGGGTTGTTATCTAAGAAATTAGCAAGTTCTTTGTGATAGTAGAAGAGAAAGAGTGGGGGAAGGGAAGTGGTCCGCGGCCCGTTTCTTTTAGGGCTCATCCCGACATTTGTCTTATTACTCAAGGGAAACCACGGGAAAACCTTGAGCAGGATGAGGTTTACTGCTCGTATGGTATACATACTGACATAACTAAACTCAATGTAATATCAATCATTGTGATTGTTATAATATTCATTTAGTTTCAGTATATCATTGCAGTCTCTAAGAGACAGTCCTTTATTCTCGGGTGACTCTATGTCCACTAATTTGCTGTTTATGTTACACAATGTTCCATAACCGTTATTTTTACATAAAATTGATTTCCACTTCTGTTTTACACGTTCAGTAACCGGTGTACTTGGTGTCTCATTAATTCTCTGCATCATTTTCTAAATTAATTTGAGGGGTTCCGGCATCTCTTGCTCTGACTTCTCTAACCGTGTAATAGTTTCAGACACAGTTTGTATGAAAACCAAATGATTCGTCAGAACCTTCAAATCCAGAGCGTTTTCCTTTGCGTATTTGTTGGCATTTATTCCACAGTACCCCCACCCACTGTACGCTTTACCACTATACTCAGTACGCCGTTATGCGGATTTCCCACTGAACTGCTCTATCGGGTCCGAAGTGTCGAAGCCTGCTCATAACTCAGACATTTTAAAACTTTTCCATGTTCTCTCTCTTTTATTTTATTGCCGAAACTCACGTTTGAAATATAATGCTCTTTCAACTACATTCTTTAATAAATAATATTTTTTTATTTTGTGTTAAAGTAATATACTCATATCACAGTCTAGTATATACAGTCATGAAGCTCAATATCCTAAGTCAGCCGCGGCGAAAAGGCGACTCACGAGCACATTGTGGCTCGCATTGCATTTCCCTTGCTTCCTACCTACAACCTCCACCCTCTCACTCACTGGAGTAAACTCCGTTCCATTTGTATTTGTCTCTGACCTGCGAGTGGCGTATCGTCGCAATGTCTCTCTCGAAACCATGTAAACTACCTCTATAAAAACGAAAGTTTCAAGTAGGATGCATTTTTTTTTTGCTGACAATATGATGACAATATTAAATGTATGATTTGTTCACAAGTATTACGAGGAAAACGGTTGTATAACATAAAACGGCATTATAAGTTACTACATGTTACTGATGAAACATTAAAAGGTTAAGTGTTATTATTATTATTATTATTATTATTATTATTATTATTATTATTATTATTATTATTATCTCTGTACGTCGATCCTTTTTCAGCAGATGTACGAATAATGCGGTTAGATCTTCAATTTAAACTCACAGATTTACTATGTGATGTTAAATGAAAGCTAGATATAAGGACTTGACAAATGTTGAACTTTTCAAATCTTTGGCAAAAAATAAATATTTGAAGCTTCGTTCTTTCGCTTGATTTGTTGAAGCCATGTTCGCTACAACTTACGTTTGTGAAAAATTATTTTCAACAATGAAAATAGTAAAAATCAAATTTAGATCATGACTTCGTGATCAACTACGACTGGCAGTAAGTGACATAATTCCTGATTTTGAAACTCTGTCGCAGAGACATTCTGAAGACAATTAATTTCAGGTTGTGATTATGTGTCCTATGTTTTCTTGTTCATTTCTTTCTTCGTTACACGTACTAAACATTAGTTTGTAGCCTTGTACTGTATATAATTTTATTTAAGTGCTTGACGTAAGAAAAATGAAAATCCGTTAATAAGTCAGACAATTGTTCTATTTCCCCTTCGGGTGTCCGCCTCCCTCCATAGGTGCTATGCACGTTGCAGCTTACACAGTGGCTCGGCGCACTATGGCATTTTCGACACGTCTGTCCATCCATAGATAGTTGCTAACCACTAGGATCGCTACTATCGCCTCATTACAGACAACGCGAAATAGTACCTGCACAGTGTATTGTTCCTAGTACCCTCACAACTCAAGCTTCGTAACTGTATATACTAGACTGTGCTGATATTCTACCATTTTTTATAAACGATTTTATTTTTTATCAGGAAATATTTCCAAGATAGAGAAGTGATTTTACATTATTTAATAGGATATAACATGCATAACTACACAAAAAAAATCATCATAGAATGTTGGACAGTTTTTGAGTTATCAGGGAAACGGTTCTTGAAAAATGTAGTTTACGGAAAAAGAGCGTATGAGTGAATCCAGAAATGCATATAGAGTGTTAGTTGGGAGACAGGAGGGAAAAAAGACCTTTGGGGAGGCCGAGACGTAGTTGGGAGGATAATATAAAAATGGATTTGAGAGAGGTGGAATATGATGGTAGAGATTGGATTAATCTTGCTCAAGATAGGGACCGATGGCGGGCTTATGTGAGGGCGACAATGAACCTCCGGGTTCCTTAAAAGCCATTTGTAAGTAAGTAAATGAATTAAAATATAGGTATATCCGTATGCCAGCAATACTGAATAAACTTATTTTGCTTCGTCGCCGTTTTGTTACTCTTCTTTTTTGGAAAATTAGTCTTAATGTATTATTCAGCTTAACAAATAACTATTTACATTGTTTCAACTCGTGCATTTAAACTTGTATCTACCTGTTGGATCAGTCAGGACACATTGAGGGGAAATCGATAAAGTTTGTAATGACACGAGTTTGTATTCAATTGCAGGGGAACTGAGTTCTCGGTTTGAAAGGCTATTAATGAAAAATGAGACGTACACAAAGCTATTACGTCACGAGTTAAATATTTAACTTTTACTTCCTTAAGAAGTGAAGTGAATTACAGTGTCGAAGGTTGCATAAAAATTTAAGTCGTGAATAGTAATTTAGGACTGTTTTCTTCGGAAATAATGACTGGGCAACAAAATTGCTCTATCTCATCGTGCCAGAAACAATCAGTTGTTATATCGGGAAACATTTCTACCAGCAACAAGTACGTACACACACGTGGCTCTGAAACGTCTTATCAATGGTCTCATGAAACATTATGAGCGACTATTAAAATATTTGCTTGCACAAATAATCATTTCGTTTCACAATTTTAATTAAAGAAATTGCTTCCATAATCTTTTACGATGTATAATATTTCACTTTCCTTGTGCTCTGCATGCAATGTTTTTCATGGTCGTCAAGCTACGAAGGAATCTTCGAGTGGGAATCGAAATATGGAGATCGATTTCGAATTCAACATCCTAGCTCTCGTAGCATTAGACCAGTGATGTCAAAGCAAGCGCATTTTTCTGACCTTGACGTCGTGCGCGGGCATTAAGCGCTAGGTATGCTAGGAGGAATGAGCAGCCTGTTGGATTAAGAAAACAGTGGTGCACAATCTTCAAACGGAACGTGAAATTTTATGTCGTTATTTTTATATGGCTTCTTTCTGTTTGTTATTTTCTATATTGTCTGTAAAACAAAAGTACTAACACCTATTTCTTAGCCTAATATTGCAGTTGTGTTTTAAACGTTAATAACATAATAAAGAGTGAAGAAGGAATATTCACACAAATTCCATAATAACTACAACTATACTGTACTAAGTGTATTAAACATAAAGAAAGTGTTATCCCAAAGAAAGACACTGAATATGACATGATAAGTTGAAATTGATATTGATGGTATCTTTAGCCTTATAAAAGTAATCAAAACAATATTATAGTACAAAGCAAAGTTGTCTAGGTATATGTTTTAACTATAACTAATATCACATAATAAAACTCTTATCGCATTATGCTTTTAGGTGATATTGGTGCGCAACTTTCTGTTATCAGAGTATTAAATTATCTCGGAATCTGCTGAAGCTATAGAGCTGACATTTTACCAACACATAGGCATATATCTTTTGTTTGTGATGTAACAGTATTTGCTTTGTTAATTCATTTCCTTACAAACATTTTTCATGCGAATATTTTCAAACATTTTAATACACTATCTTCAGTAATACGTATTTACGATATATTAGATTTACGAAAACATTGTTTTAGTACCTGTAAGGCTACTAAACAAACATATCTGAAAATTTCACTTTTGTGTAAAAAAGTTGAGAAAATATTTCTTTTGAATTCGTGAAATATGAACATTAAAATTAAAACTTATATTCTTATAATGCACTTATACAGTACTTCTCAGACAAATCTAAAAATTAACATGGATAGAGTTTTAATAAGTTATCTTCCCTTTATCCATTGAATCAATGCTGGCCATCCCTGAATATAGCTCGACAAAGCGGCATATACTACCTCTTTCGTCTGTCTCTTTCCTTTCCGCTGTAAAGCGCTCAGGCTCTCCTGGGCTCTAAAGCGCGCGCTTGCTCCTATGGGCATCAGTTGACATCACTGCATTAGACCATCACACTGTATGTAGGTAACTTTGAAACGGTGACATATATATATGCCATTCGAAAATTATTGGCAACATTTCTACCATTCAGTTTTCCTAGCGGTGTCAAATGTGAGTTGATTAATATGAGATGGAGTGGTGTCTGACATATGTTATCTGTAAGTTCGGTGGGGTGAGGTTTCCAAGAACTCTGATCCTCTGTCTTTTACAGCGATTCAAAACATTGGGATGAAATACTAATCTCTCTTGTTAAGGAGTCTCTTCAATCATATTTTTCTTCAGATACAGATCGTGCTCGTTTTTTGGCTCTCTAACAAAATGTTTCAGGGTCTTGGCTTCATGTAGGTACTATCGTTTTAGAATTCATTCACATTTCGTCATAATTATATTCTCTCAAATCTAAATAAATAAGAACTTAAGCAGTTCTTAAGTTTCACAATTATAACCAGATTCTACATTGAAGAGACTAACTTAAAGCAGTTACCCAGTGTACGAACAATAAACTATTTTTACTTATAACTTCTTCCTCGGCTTTATATCCCACTTCGATTACTGTGATATTCTGCTTACTGACCTAAGCGTTACTTCGGCGCAGAGACTACAACGTGTTCATAATATGTGCGTCCGTTTCGTCTGCAATATTATGCTGATCACGTAACACCATCCCTCGAAATGTTGTCCTGGCTCCGTCTAGAAGATCGTAGGAAAATCCACTGTCTTTCCCTTCTCTTTCACATATTGCATTTCTCCACTCCTGTCTATCTTGCGTCTCGTTTTCAAAATTTATCCACCCATCATAACCTAGACACACGATCACAACACTCCTCAATATTATCCATTCCCTCCCACCTAACATCCTCATATTCATCTTCTTTCACTGTGGCTGTTTCTCGGCTTTGGAATTCCCTACCGCGTAATGTCAGGGACTGCCAGACATCAAACCAATTTAAGAATAGGCTAACGAAATATTTTTCTAACAATTCTTGTTAACAATAATAGCTGTTTCAGGTTTCTCCATGTTTAATAGTTATATACTAGGGCTGGATAAAAAGTAATGGCAACAGTTCGATATTTATGACATGGCTTTATTCACAGGGGTACAACATTTACGTACCTTCTATATAGTCGCCCCCCTTATTTATTACCTTTTGCCAAATGTTTGGAAGGCGTCGTACATCATCAGCGCGTCCATCTTTGTTGATGTTCCATATTGACCGACCTATAGCACGGATAAGTTCATTTCTGGTATTGTACCGGGTCCCTCGCAGTGGTTCTTTCACTTTGGTGAAAAGATCGTAATCGCATGGACTCATATCGGGTGAGTACGGTGGATGTTCCAGAATCTCCCATTGCCAGCGGCGCAAGAGGTCCTTGACAGCAGCAGCGGCGTGACTCCTTGCATTATCATGAAGAATGATGGGATTCTGTACCAAATGTCGTCGTTTTCTCCTGAGGGCTGGACGAAGGTGGTGCTGCAGGAACCTGTAGTAGTAGTCCGCGTTTACCGTCTGCCTTGGAGGTACAGCGTGGTGCAGTATTACCCCATCAATGTCATACGCCACAATGAACATCACCTTCACAGCACTTTGCGTAGGGCGCACTTTCTTCGGACGAGAAAAATCTGGATGCTTCCATTCATTTGATTGACGTTTCAAGTTCGGTTGGTTCGTATGAGCGAGCCCAGGTTTCGTCCATAGCGACGATTCGTCCAAGAAAGTCGTCATCTTTCCTTTGGTACCGGTCCAGCAAGGCCTGTGCGACTGCATAGCGGTGCCATTGTTAAACCTCGGAAGTTTCATGGGGTATCCAACGCCCTGTAATTTTGCAGTAACCCAGAATGTCTTGCAGAATGTGAAGCACAGTTTTGTGACATACTCAGACTTCCGCTGCTAACTCACGCGCAGTCCATCGGCGATCGGCATCCAACAGGGAAGCAAGGAGTTGAACTGTGTTGTCCTCCACGCGGGGTCGTCCTGTACGGAGGTTGTCCTGAACGGCATTCTTGCCTTCCCAGAACGCTTTAACCCATCGTGCTACTGTGCGATATGGCAACGCTGTATCGGCACATGCTTTACTCAGTCCCTGAAAACATTCTTGTGCACTACGACCTCGTGTCACTTCAATTTTGACCAGGAACGTTGCTCTAGTTTTGTAAACGTGGTCTTAGGGCGCTCGCACTATCCCTATGAAAGTCAACGTTCTACACACTGCAGTAGATTGACAGAGTACTGTCGCCGCTGGCTACACTAACTCATCTAACAGTCCTTGTTCATGTCCACACAGCTGGCAGCTCTCGAACGCACCATCGTCACGTGACAGCAGTGTTGCCATAACTTTTTATCCAACCTATGTATATCAGAGATAAATATCTAAATTATTTCATTATTATTATTATTATTATTATTATTATTATTATTATTACTATTATTATAACTATTTCTTACCAATGTTTATTATTGTCACACTAACATTACTTATCCAACTTTCATTATTTACTTTCATGTTGTTTTATGGTCTAGATATTAATGTAATAACTATGTAAGCAATTGTATTCAATTAGAATTAGAGTCTGGCTGGGCGGAAGAGAAGGCCTGCTGGCCTTAGCTCTGCCAGATTAAATAAATAAATAATAATAATAATAATAATAATAATAATAATAATTATTATTATTATTATTACATCCCGGTCTGGATCTTCGTATAATATACATTTTTTAACTTTTCCTCGACATAGCACCAGACAAGCATGTGATCGTTCTCCCGTGACGTGGAGTCGACTTTGCGTTAGGACTCCATCTAAGACAACACTGAATATTGCATTGCTGAAACCCATTTTAATCTATGAAGTAACGTTGGAAGTTGGCCTACATCTTAGTTTGTATACCTCCCGGATAAGTTGTAGTAATGGATTGCGCTGGAACGATTCTGTCGCACATCGCTTTGCATAGGGAGGTGTTCTACATTTCCTCTCACCCAAAATGCTCGTCACCGGAATAGACAGATGAGAACAGTTCTCAGTCGAATGTCCGGTTTCGGAAATACGCTTGACAGGCGATAGGCGCACGGCGAAATAATGCTTCGTAAAATCAATATCTTCGTCAGAGATAAGTCGACTGAGTTCCTCTTTTCCTTCGTACTTGAAATACGAAAACTCTGAAGTATGTTCCCATCCGTCTCCATTTATCGAGCATATTTGTATTTTATATAGACTTACAAAATAGTTCAATCATGCGAAGGAAAAGTTCGTACCGAAACTTCAAGTTGTGAGAGCTTGCATTATACGTCCACCGAATGAACAGTAGTAACTCAGCTCTCACCATCAACAAACCAGCAAAAGAAACATATACAGTCGGGTGGTAACCAAACTATTCTTTGTACCTTGGAATACGAATCAAAATCTATACTAATAATTAATCTGTAGACGAAATTTTTCTGGTAATTTTCGATTTTCCAAAAATAATTGGTCCTACCATATATAATTAACCACCCTGAAACCGAAAATCGCTTTTTTGAAATTTTTGTTTGTATGTCTATCTGTCTGTCTATATGTTTGTTACCTTTTCACGCGATAATGGCTTAACGGATTTCGATGAAAATTGGAATATAAATTAAGTTCGTTGTAACTTGATTTTAGGCTATATGGCATTCAAAATACATTATTTAAAAGGGGGGTTATAAGGGAGCCTGAATTAAATAAATCGAAATATCTCGCTTATTATTGATTTTTGTGAAATATGTTACATAACAAAAGTTTCTTTAAAAATAATTTTCGATAAGTTTTATTCCTTGAAAAAGTTTGATAGGACTGATATTTAATGAGATAAATGAGTTTTAAAATTAAAATAACTGCCATCTAAGGCCGTGTAATGAATTAAAAAACAAATGACTTCGTTTATAAGGGGCCTTGGACAGCAACAATCGAAAACTATGAAAGATAGCCTACAGAGAATGTTTCTGTGTTTGTATGAAGTAATATCGGAAGCTAAATTAACCGATTTGCATAATTAATTATTATTTCACCATTGGAAAGTGTAGTTTCTCTAGATGGACATAGGCTAATGCTATACTGTTATTACAGTAACTTCTGATATAATGTAATGTAATGTAATGTAATGTAATGTAATGTAATGTAATATAATATAATATAATATAATATAATATATTATAATATAACTGTATTAATCTTGCACAGGATAGGGACCGATGGCGGGCTTATGTGAGGGCGGCAATGAACCTTCGGGTTCCTTAAAAGCCATTTGTAAGTAAGTAATATAATATAATATAATATAATATAATATAATATAATATAATATAATATAATATAATATAATATAATATAATATAATATAATATATGATATAATATAATATAATATATGATATAATATAATATAATATATGATATAATATAATATAATATGTAATATTATATAATATAATTTAAGTTATTTAAAGGGTTCAGAACCATAGTGGGCCAAGCGCCATTTACTGAATACGTAGAAAACAAGGGTTAAAATTAAGTTATTACCATAATTCAATGGAAACCTGTAACAAGTAAAATAAAATATACACATTAAATCTAAATTATATCAATCTTCATTAAACTATGGTTGCATGTAATAAAAATTAAGAAACATGTTAAAGGAATTGTCATTGAACCAAATGAGTGTCTCTGGACCAAAATGATCGCATTTTAATTATTTGGATCCAATTTAAATTAAGTAACATATTAAACGATTTATCCTTCTATCAAACACGAATGTTCCCTGGACCAAATGTCCTATTTTAATTATGTAATTACTTTATATTTATTTCTAACGGGTGCAGCGGAGCGCACGGGTACGGCTAGTAGATAAATAATATTGTGTAAAATATACATTTGACAATTACACAGGTTGTAACTTTAATAATGGCAATTGTTTATTTATTACGAATATACAAGTGATACATCTGTGAAACTTCTACAGTCCTTCAATGTAGTAACCAGCACTGTCTACAGCTCGTTGCCAGCGATGTGGAAGTCGTAGTATCCCTGTAGCAGCTCCTGTTCTGTTGATGTTTCTGATGGACCGCCCTACTGCCTGCAGAATATCGGAGACAGTCCGGAATCGAACGTCAGGAACTGGTTCCTTTATCTTTGGGATTGTCATAATCACAGGGGCTTAAGTCCACGTCCCACCCCCAGCGACAGTACAAATCAATGTGCAGTGTGCGCCATTGTGTTATCCTGCGTTTGGCGATTCTTTAGAATACGAAACACAGTCATATGCGATATTCCTATCTCATGGGCTAACTCACGTACCGTCTGTCGTCGATCGGTGTCTAATAGCGCGGAAACAGCTTGCACTTCCTCTTCACTAACACTCGGACGACCCGGCCGAGCCATGTTTTCCAAGCGGTCACGTCCCTCGTCGAAGGCTCGAACCCACCTCGCCACAGTCCTGTATGGTAACGCCGTCTCTCCACATGCCTCAACAAGACCGTTATGACATATCCGTGCTGTACGACCACGGGGAGATTGAATTTTCAGCCAAGATCGCTGTTCCTGTTTTGTAAACATGGCGAAACACAATCGCTTAGCGCTGTAACTAACAGGAGACTAGCTTCAACTCTCCACAGCGCATGCGCTGTGAGTCGGACGGAAGAGTCCTTTTAGGGGGAAGGAGGGCAGACATAGACTAACATGTGGTAGAAGTGACAACAATTAACTCTGTCTCGTATCGCTTTTACAGCAGTGTTGCCACTATTAAAGTTATACCCCACGTATTAGAATCTTCGTAATTTTCCAATATAAAGTTGTTTACCGATAGATATAAAAATAACAAACAAAATACTTAATTATGTATATCTAGTCTTATTACAATTAGACGGAGTTTCGCAATAATAGACCAACCGACAATTTGAAAAAAAAAAAAAAAGATTTTTGCATAGATCTATTGATGGCAGGCTAATTCAACTCGGTAAAAATCAAGAATGCGATATCTGAATTTTGCTGCTATTTATAAGCAAAAATTCGTTTATTGGATAAAATTAATTTATTTATTTTGCTTTGAAATATTAATTCAACTGCTGGTCTCTTACTAAAAATCGGTTAGTCTTTTTTGATATTATTTGTGCTGTTTTTTGTAATAGTATGAATGATATAATACTTCTTGAATAAAATGTTTTATAAAAAAGAAAAACAGATTTATTTCAATGGCCAATATCTCGAAACAGGTTTTTGGCGCTTGATCTATTATTGCGTAACTCCGTCCAATTAATAATAATGTAGTCTCAGTTTATCAAAAGAGGTACTCTTCTATTTTCTGAAGAAAAAAAAATGTACTCTAAAAGTGTTCCTTCTACGACACAAGACGTAACTGGAGAAAATCTGAAATATGACACAGTATCCGCTACTGTATCAGCAAGTGAAAAAACACATCTTTGTGAATCTTACAGTGCGTGTCGTATATGACACATCACATTAAATCCACAATTCTTGTCAAGAACACTTTTCATTTATGTTTTAATGACTATATTGGGGTCGACCTGGTTGGCGAGTTGGTATAGCGCTGGCCTTCTATGCCCCGGGCCAGGTCGATAGCATTTAAATGTGCTTAAATGCGACAGGCTCATGTCAGTATATTTACTGGCATGTAAAAGAACTCCTGCGGGACAAAATTCCGGCACATCCGGAGACGCTGATATAACCTCTGCAGTTGCGAGCGTCGTTAAATAAAACATAACATTTAACATTTAACTATATTGGGATTTCTACGTATTGGTATAAATATTTGGACAGTAATTATTCTTGCACATCTCGCGGCATGTCATTTCTACATTTCTGGAATGCAGCAAAGTGATTGTTGCAGGCAATTGTTAGAAGGAATATTGAAATACACCAACTTTATATATATTGTAGATCAAGAAAGAATACAAATGACTACTTGAGTCAGATTTTGAAGTAGAAATTCCTCTTCCCAGATGACAGTCTTTTTATAGAGCAGCCTGAGTTGTAATACACAACGCGTCATGGTCATCTAGCCATCTAGCTACTCCTTTTTTCAACTCGTAACTGTTTTCATTGCTGTTGTTTTCTCTTTGTGTTAAGTTCCATTTTATGGTAGCCAGTGACTGAATTGTCGGTGCTAAATGCTGGTCCACAATAAACCGGGAACGAAAATGACAACGACAACGAGAACAGAAATATTGTTAAGATAAATGTATTTACGAGAATCTTACCGGAGCCCGGGAACTGGAACGTGAAAATTGTGAATGCTCACATTTAAATACATTTATCTTAACAATATTTATGTTTTTGTTCTCGTTGTCGTTTCCGTTCCCGGTTTATTGTGGACCAGCCTTAAGAATGAATATGAACTAAGCAATTCTTAAAGTGCAAAGCAGAGCAAGTTGGTATTTACGGCAGTAAGTTGTGAAATTTGAAAAAGAATAAAAGAAAAGAAAAGTATTTATGACTGATGGAAAAATACATTCTTACAAGCCATCGCAAGAATAATGCTCTTAAGTTATTGAAGTTTAAGTAGCAATAACATGTTTTCGCACGATAATGGGTTTTCTCGTCGCTACAGCAAATGGCCGCCACGATTGAAAGTTGATTTTACTGAATTCAGAGTTGCCAACCTAGATAAGTATGTTGAAATATGACAAATAACTGCGCTAGAGTTGTAATGAAAACCACTGCCTTCAATGTATGCTACAATTCTGCAATGAATGTAAAATTCATATACAAAAGGCAGTGTTAATTAATATACATTATACGAAACAAATCAGTGCAATTGAAATGTAGGCTACTGAAATTTATTTAAACAATTCAAACTTCACTAAACAAAATTAAATAAAAATTATTTCAATTGAACACGAAATATTACAAGTAACTGAATCATTTTTACTTCTTCAAATTGAAGTTGATGATTAAGTTTGTACGTTGGCCAGACTGCTAACCTACAGTCAGCTGTTCGTAGTGTGATGTACAGTAGTGGCAAAAAACCGGACCGACCCTTGTAGCTGATACAAAAGCATCCTGTGCTGCATATTGTGTCAAACTGTGGTAATTTCAATATGGATAGTAAGCCAGAGGTATGTACTGCTATTTAATGTAAAAATACGCTGTTATCTTTGCCGAATAGAGGTAGAAATGTAACATTGATGCCAGATGAAAATAAAACTCTCAAAGTTTTTTCGTCTGTAAGTTTGAGGCACTGAAGGAAACAAAAGACGGTAAGAATCGAACAAATGCAATAAATTTCATTGTTACAATTAATTATATAAGATGGATGTGTTTTGTGACTAGCAAAATTTGAATCTGTGACTCTGAAATCAGCTACAAGGGTCGGTCCGGTTTTTTTTTGCCACTACTGTACGTACTGTACAATAAAATTAAAAAAATATATATCATTTTCACAATATACTATCGTGCAAAAAAATACTCTACAATACACGTCTGTGAAGTGCGTTACAAAATCTCTGAAATTGAAAAACTCGCTCTGCTAGTTCTTCAAATTTTTCCTAGATTTTGTAAAAAGCAATTAACAACCTTGTATCGTAATATATTATTACTCCGCTTCATGTCAGTTACATGAATAAACAACTTGTATTTGTTCCAATTTTATTCTTCGAGACATTCTATATTTTTACATTATTATGGGAGATTCATGCAGAGTATTTATTTCAACTGATATTTCTCTTCATATATTTTCTTAGAGAATACAAAAACGTTACTCTCTCCGGCGAAGCTATTTTAAGGAAAAACTAACCTTCAAAATCTATGAAGAAAGTAACATGGAGAAAAGTGTTTATTTATTAATCTACAAGAACTGATATCTTCTAAAATAGAAATCTTGACACACCACTGCCACCCACACCTCCTGTTACGCATAGGATACCATCGCTCAGAGCGGTATTGTACTACGCAGAAAGTTTTGACATATTTCAGTGTATTTTAGAGCAAAATTAATGAATACTTTGCTTCGTATACAAGAAGGGATTTTGACAGGCTACAAGTTAAAAAAAATTACATAGCATAATATATTCCTGCCAATCTAAGTTCCCAATGTCAGTCAACAAACAGGCTACAAAATTCAACAAACATTTGTCTGAGATATTGAAAGATATTAATGAAATGAAAGAAACCTCAATGTTACGGACTTCAGAGCACATGCATTTCTAAGAAAATTTAAGGAAGCTTTCAAGGGAGCCTAAACTTCAAACTGTATGCAACATTTCAGATGCGCTTGAAAGGTAATCGGAAAACGACATTGAAGAAATAAATGTGACTGACATATTTCGCTTCAAGTAAACGAGATTGATGTAGAGGCACTGTTTCATGGCAATTATTCTCAAAGATGTACTGGAAGAAGATGGTTGTAGTTTACTGTAGATATGCGTCATTCGACAGCAATAACCATATGAGCCGTTCAGAGCAAAAGTGGTGTAAGTCAAAATTGGGTAATTAGGTTTAAAATAAAAATTCTGTAAAATACAGCGCAAAATAGCAATTAATAAAGCCTTCTTGCTATCCAATGACTACTAATAGTTTAAATAAATTGAATATTAATTGCTACTTTGCGCTGTATTTTACAGAATGTTTACTTTAACCCTCATTACTCATTTTTTACTTACACCACTTCTGCTCTGAACGACTCATATGATATCAATTATTACTGATGAACACAATAATTTCTTTATTCATGTGAAGTTCATGTCTTTTTGCTTTCTCATTCATACAAGTGTTCTCTTTTGTCTTCAAAGAATAAAAGATTTTAGGGATGAATAACAAAGTACTGTACGAAATTTGGTGTTTAACAGGGATATAAATGAGGGGCTCACTACCAGAGTGGTCAGTTTGTAGATTAATACAATCTCGGATGAAGAAAACTTAGATTTATTCATTTGCGTAACAAACAAAGTCCATAACTCATTTGTTACTCCACAGAGGGCAGCATTTCCTATGGAAGGTGAAGGTTGCTAAGCGTGAGCCAGGAACTTTAAGACTCAATATCTCAGAACTATTCCAGATGGACTTGGTCCACTCTGGTTGTGAACCCTTCAATTACTAATGCAAGAAACATATCTTGCTTTGCCTTCTGTAGTACTTCCAGTGAGGTTTCAAAAGTATACAACGCTATCATTATCAGAAATGTTCCTAACAAATAATAATACTTCATTGCTAGAACAAAATAATATTGTGAAGGATGGGTGGAGCGGAGAAAAATTCTCTCCGGCACCGGGATTTGAATCCGGGTTTTCAGCTCTACGTGCTGACGCTTCATTCACTAAACCACACCGGATTTCAGTTCCAATGCCGGATTGAATCCAGTTTCTCCGCTCCACCCATCCTTCATCATATGGGAACTTAATCCCAAGACTTAAGTATGAAAGATTTCTTAATGTAATAACTTACGTCATCACGGAATGTCTACGACTCTTATTCGCTTCTTATCCTTCAACGAATATTATTCAGAGTTGAACACAAGCACAGCTTTGTGACAGAAGACCTTGTTCCCCTCAATCATCAATAACGTGTATAGTCTATTAGATTCCATGCAGCTTGGGCTCATAGCTATATAATACGCTGTCAGGTCTATCTGATGTGTCATTCACCACGAATCTGATACACGTTGTCATTGTTCTCCTTGTGGGAGGGTCTCTCCACATCACGCATTTATACTTGGTCAGTGTTGTGTTCAAGTGACGTACAAATATTGAACGTTATACACCGTGTTCCGTTCAGACCTTCCACGTTTTAATATCCATAAAGAATGACGTGGAAAATTTGGGGGGAAATGCAAAAGCAACTCAAAAACTGTAACTATAATTTCTTAATAAAATCTACATATGACGACCTATTAATCTCATCAGTTTTTTTTGTCATGCTCTTTCCAATACATCCAATAATACCATAGTAATCACAACACAGATACGGGCAAGTTCAAGTTCCGTAAGGTACGAATGCAGGTTATTATTCACTGTAAAGATCACGACGGAAATGAACATCACGGCTCAAGCATGTGCTTACTAGTATAGCTTCAGAATGTCGGAAGTTGACTGTACTCCACGAACATGCAGCGACATCGTGTTCCGTTCAAACCTTCCACGTTTTAATATTCATAAAGAATGATGTGGAAAAGTTGGGGGGGGGGGGGAAATGCAAACGCAACTCAAAAACTGTAACTAACATTTCTTAATCAAATCTACATATGACGACCTATTAATCTCATCAGTTTTTTTTTGTCATGCTCTTTCCAATACATCCCATAATACCATAGTAATCACAACACAGATACGGGCAAGCTCAAGTTCCGTAAGTTACGAATGCAGGTTATTATTCACCGTAAAGATCACGACGAAAATAAACATCACGGTTCAAGCATGTGTTTACTAGTATAGTTTCAGAATGTCGGGAGTTGACTGTACTCCACGAATACGCAGCGACGACCTGTTTGTTTATATTCTTATCCATTGCATTACCTGTGTTCGGCGTACTACGGTATGCGCCAAAATATACAGTAATGCATTTTGCGCAGCCCGCATGCGCATGCCTGTGCGTCTGCGTGTTGTTGCATCACCATTATGTATTGCTAGTTGTGTAACGAACGTTGTGCTGTGTGGTTGGAATTGACAATGGATCTCGCGACGGAGGAAAAAGTGTTCATAGTGGAGTATTATTTTCGCTCGTACGGAAATGGTTATCAAGGCGAGCCGAGTTTAAAGTTAGTGGCGCAACAATATCGTGAACACTTTAATCAGCCGGCACCAAGCAACACAGTTATGCTGTCTATCGTTACAAAATTTCGTCGTACGGGTAGTGTATTGTGTCAACGGAAGGGAAGGTCTGGTAGGCCAGTAAACGGTGTGCTAGGTCCGTATTTCATTGAGGATGATGATGGTATACCTCTTACTGTTACCCAGGAACGTTATAGGAACATGGTGGTCAGGCCATTTATTCAGGGTTTTGTCGTGCCAGGAACATTCAGATGAATAGACAGTGGTTCCAATAAGATGGGGCGACCTGCCACACCGCTCGGCAGTCTCTGGCTATGCTGCGAGAAACCTTTCCAGGACGAATCATTTCCCGCGGAACTGAGTTCCCCTACCCATCACATTCCCCCGATCTTACACACCTGATGCTTACGTGTGGGGTATGTTAAAGGATAACATTTTCAACTGTAATGATCCTCTCACAACTGTGCCTGCATTACGTCAGAAGATCGTCTCGTTTTTCAGGACTCTGCAGCAACCTATGTTCCAGAATATGTTTCAAAATCTGCGTGTTCGTTATTAACACTGTCTACAGCTCTATGGAGCACATTTTGAACATTTATATTACCATCCCGATAACTAACAACAACAAATAACAGTAACATATTGTTCCAGTACTGTATATTTTGGCGCATACTGTATATACACAATGTGTCTTTAACTTCAGTCTTTAGGTAGCTGAAATACGGAACCTAGTTATAGCAGATCAATGAGGCGTTTCCGGACTAGAGTTTATCCCATATTGATGTTTCTGACCTTTCCTTTCATCTATGAAAGTTAATATGGTTACGGAAACACCCTGTATAATAGGGATTGGTTTGCGGAGCAGATCAATGAGGCGTTTCCGGACTAGAGTTTGTCCCATATTCATGTTTCTGACCATTCCCTTCATCTATGAAAGTTAATATGGTTACGGAAACACCCTGTATAATAGGGATTGATTTGCGGAGCAGATCAATGAGGCGTTTCCGGACTAGAGTTTGTCCCATATTGATGTTTCTGACCTTTCCCTTCATCTATGGAAGTTAATATGGTTACGGAAACACTCTTTATAATAGGGATTGGTTTGCGGAGCAGATAAATGAGGCGTTTCCGGACTAGAGTTTGTCCCATATTGATGTTTCTGACCTTTCCCTTCATCTATGAAAGTTAATATGGTTACGGAAACACTCTGTATAATAGGGATTGGTTTGCGGAGCAGATAAATGAGGCGTTTCCGGACTAGAGTTTGTCCCATATTGATGTTTCTGACCTTTCCCTTCATCTATGAAAATTAACATGGTTACGGAAACACCCTGTATAATAGGGATTGGTTTGCGGAGCAGATAAATGAGGCGTTTCCGGACTAGAGTTTGTCCCATATTGATGTTTCTGATATTTCTCTTCATCTGTGAAAGTTAATATAGTTACGGAAACACTCTGTATAATAGGGTTTTGGTTTGCGATACACATCCGTCTAAAGTTCAAGGATTAGATTTTTCCTCATTTGGGTACCAATGTTTCTGCGGACTATATTGAATCTCATGTATTTAGTCACGTGGGTTCTCAATTTACAGGATTTGATTTGTGTTAATTACGAGATATTATTTTATCTTTTCTAACAAATGAATATGTTACTTGAGGTTTATTGATATCCCTCCAGACTTCAAATATACAAACGGGTCTGTTATTAGAGAAAGTAGCAACTATCTGCGGGATATTTACAGCAATATGAACTGTACTTTATGAGAATATCTCACACCGCAAGCTTGCTTGGTGCATATCGACATCCACTGCTAGATAAATAACCATTGTCTGAAGGTGGTTCTAATTTTAAAGTAGGAATGGCGAAGACACAATTTACACTTCATCTATCAACGTCTGCTGAGAAACGACATCCGTTCACTTGTCGGGCACAATGGGAGTAATTTTTTACTTCCTCTACGACATAGCGTGAAAAATATATAAACTTATACGTCACAACAAACAGTCTCGAGTGTGCCACTGCTTTCTCGCTGAACTCACAAAATGATTTTGATAATCGATTTTCAACACAGTCAAATAAAAGTGAAACAGCGTCGCGAACTGAAAGAAAGGTCATTGTTGGGTCATGTTTGTGTGATAGCTGTTTATTTTTAGAACATTGAACGCATAGTTGTATATTTTCATTCACTACAACCGATAGTTCAAAGCAACAGGGTTGGTTTATCCTGCACTGTGCTTTCTATGTTTTATGACTCAGTGATCCCCTTTGTCTTGCTTAGAGCAGAGCTCTTAAGGTTATGAATTCTCTTAAAAATGTTACACACTGATGCTTTTAAGGTTATGCAAAGCTATTTTTAAACATTTCTTTGGGAAAGACGGATGACAAATCATACAGAGTATGAAACATTTTAAATTTACGAAATGGAAATACGTGTCTGTTTATATACAATATAAGTATGTTTATTTACATATTTTCTTTTAAATTCAACTATAAACTGTAATATTTATCATAGCACTGTATAGACAATACAGGCCTAGTGACTATTTCGATATTTTTATTTTTTATTTTAGATGGGATCAATTGTTCTCCATTACTAGGTTTAGGCCTGGAGGTATATATACATTAACAAGTGAAAATGAAATATTATTTTGAAGTAATAATTTTGTCCTAATGTCCTATTTTTGTACAGTCTGTACAAAAGAAACCAAATGACCTGGAAATGTGCAAAAACTTGCCCAGACATGTTCAAAAATTTTTAACAAGAACCAGAATAGGTCACATTGTCCTCAATTGTACCTACACCGATTTCACATTTCTGATAATCCTACTTGTCTGTGGTGTAATAATCATGATGAAGATCTGGAACACATTCTTCTATACTGTCCATCCATAAACCACAAAAGAAGTAAATTAAAATCATCAGTACCAGTTGCAGAAGACACAGCCCTGCAGTATATATTGACTACACCCCAACTCTGGCTACTAGCAACAGGCATCTATAATGAACACCGATCAAAATACCCCTCATTTCTCGTGAAAAACAACGACTGAATAGACTACAGTGGACTATAGTGGACTTTATGTTGCCAGCAAACAACTGGATACAGTAAGAAGTTTGATTGACTTTTTATTTTAGTAGGTTTGAGAATAAGGTGCTTAGGAAAATATTTGGGGCTAAGAGGGATGAAGTTACAGGAGAATGGAGAAAGTTATACAACACAGAACTGCACGCATTGTATTCTTCACCTGACATAATTAGGAACATTAAATCCAGACGTTTGAGATGGGCAGGGCATGTAGCACGTATGGGCGCATCCAGAAATGCATATAGTGTGTTAGTTGGGAGGTCGGAGGGAAAAAGACCTTTGGGGAGGCCGAGACGTAGATGGGAAAATAATATTAAAATGGATTTGAGGGAGGTGGGATATGATGATAGAGATTGGATTAATCCTGCTCAGGATAGGGACCAATGGCGGGCTTATGTGAGGGCGGCAATGAACCTCCGGGTTCCTTAAAAGCCAGTAAGTAAGTAAGTAAGTTATTTTACGACGATTTATCAACAGCTTAGGTTATTTAGCGTCTGAATGAGATGAAGGTGATATTGCCGGTGAAATGAGTCCGGGGTCCTACATCGAAAGTTACCCAGCATTTGCTCATATTGGGTTGAGGGAAAACCCCGGAAAAAACCTCAACCAGGTAACTTGCCCCGACCGGGAATCGAATTTCGATATTAAATAGAATAAACTTATTCCAAAATGTAAATAGTATATTGAGGTTCTTACTTACATATTGCAATTTTAAAAGAAACTTATGATCGTGCTCTGCTACTTTTTAAAACTTTTCCTCGATTTTGTAAAAATCACTTCTCTACCTTGTATCGTATTGCATTGAAAATTTAAAGCAATATTATAATAAATAAATAAATAAACAAATAAATAAATAAATAAATAAATAAATAAATAAATAAATAAATAAATAAATAAATAAATAAATAAATAAATAAATAAATAAATAAATAAATAAATAAATAAATAAATAAATAAATAAATAAATAAATAAATTCCGAAACCTTCGCAAAACTATACTGTATAAGTGCGCTGTAATGAATGGGTCTATTTCAGCGTAGTTTTATGTTATGAAGAATGGTTTCACTAGAAATAAGTTTCTGTGTGAGAATTCTAAATTTCAAGTGCTAACAGCAATAGTTATAAATACAACAAAAGAAGCCGATCGTGCAAAAACAAAAATTTACGATCCACTCGTGTAGAATCAAATTATAAAAAAGTAGATAAACAATGTAATGTTGAGACAAGTGACCGCAGCTGTTTACTGATTATTTGCTAATGTGCAACTAACCATTATGAAAATAACAAAAATTCTAACTTGCATATTATTATTATTTTTTACTTGGTTATTTAACGACGCTGTATCAACTGCGGGGTTATTTAGCGTCGATGTAATTGGTGATAAGGAGATGGTATTTGGAGAGATGAGGCCGAGGATTCACTATAGATTATCTGACATTCGCCTTACGGTTGGGGAAAATCTCGGAAAAAACCAACTATGTAATCAGCTCAAGCGGGGATCGAACCCACCCCCGAGCGCTACTCCGGATCAGCAGACAAGCGCCTTAGTCGACTGAGCTGTTGTTCTTTTTTTCTTCCTTCTTTTTTCCTTACCTTTTCCTTCCTGCCTTCTTTTTTCCTTATCTTTACCTTCCTTCCCTCTTTTTTCTTATCTTTTCCTTCCTTTTTCCTTTCTTTTTCTTACCTTTTACTTCCTTCTTCCTTCTTTTTTAACCTTTTTCTTCTTTTTTTCTTCCTCCCTCCCTTCTTACCTTCTTCCCTTCCTACATCCTTCCCTTGCTCCCTCCTTACTCTCCTCCCTTCTTTCTTCCTTCTTCTTTCTTTCTCGTTTCTTCTTTCTTCCTTTTTTTTTCTTATTCCTTTTATGCCTTTATTCCTTTACTTCTTTTTCTTTCTTTTTCCTTCTTTATTTATTTTTCCTTCTTTCTTTCTTTCTTTTTCTTTCTTTTTTCTTCTTTCTTATTTCTTTATTCCTTTTTCTTTCTTTTTCCTTCTTTCTTTTTCTCTCTTTTTTCTTCTTTCTTATTCCTTCATTTCTTTTTTCTTTCTTTTTCCTTCTTTCTTTCTTTTTTCTTATACCTTTACTTCTTTTTTCTTTCTTTTTCCTTCTTCCTTTCTTTTTCTTTCTTTTTGTTCTTTCTTATTCCTTTATTTCTTTTTTCTTTCTTTTTCCTTCTTTCTTTCTTTTTTCCTTCATTCTTATTCCTTTACTCCTTTTTTTTCTTTTTCCTTCTTTCTTTCTTTTTTCTTCTTTCTTATTCCTGTATTTCTTTTTTCTTTCTTCTTCTTCTTTCTTATTCCTTTATTTCTTTTTTCTTTCTTTTTCCTTCTTTCTCATTCCTTTATTTTCTTTCTTTCTTTCTTGTTTGTTTCTATCTTTGTTTCTTCTTTGTTTCCTTTTTTCTTTCTTTCTGTTTTCTTTAATTCTTTCTTTTTCCTTTTATTCTTTTTTTTCTTTCTTTCTTTAAACGCGCTATGATTTCGAACTCATTCTTTCTTTCTTATTCCTTTACTTCTTTTTCTTTCTTTTTCTTCTTGCTTAATTCTTTATTTCTTTTTCCTTTCTTTTTCTCTCTTTTTTCTTCTTTCTTATTCCTTTATTTCTTTTTTCTTTCTTTTTCCTTCTTTATTTTTTCTTCTTTCTTATTCCTTTATTTCTTTTTTCTTTCTTTTTCTTTCTTTCTTTTTCTTCTTTCTTATTCCTTTATTTCTTTTTTTCTTTCTTTTTCCTTCTTTCTTTCTTTTCTCTTCTTTCTTATTCGTTTATTTCTTTTTTCTTTCTTTTTTCTTTCTTTTTCCCTCTTTCTTTCTTTCTTTCTTTCTTTTTCCTTCTTTCTCATTCCTTCATTTTCTTTCTTTCTTTTTTATTTGTTTCTATCTTTCTTCTTTGTTTCCTTTTTCTTTCTTTCTGTTTTCTTTATTTCTTTCTTTTTTTATTCTTTTTTTCTTTCTTTCTTTAAATGCGCCATGATTTCGAACTCATTATTTATTAAGTATTTATTATCTTGACGGTTTTTGTACCGTACTGTCGTTTTTTGGCTTTGTTCGTGGTGTAATTTGTGAATATGAAAAATGAATTGCGTTGTGTGTTTAACGTAAGTGCTTTTCCCTTCACAAGAGTGAGAGAAGAATATTTATGGTGATTGGTAGTTTTCACCTGCGAGAACGTTTCAAGTGTGTATAATCACACTGCGAGGCGTGCGTGACTTTGGCCGGCGTCTGCACATGCGAGGCTGACGTGAGCGGCTGATACGAGGTTCAACTCCACTGTGTGCGTCAACTACTCCGGAACAAAGTTTTCAAGTGATACCGCCGCCGAGCAGTATAGCATTCATTTTGTTGGCAGTGATAGCACGTCCGCAGGTAGCCAAGCTCACGACTTTCATCGTTCAGATTAGAGAACTTGTGTGGCAATGAATACAGCTATGAATATCCTTATGCTGCGTAAACATACTTCCTAAATGCAATGCAGTTAACCAATGGCGTTACAGTAGAGCTATATTGCGATACAAGAGAGGTTAGTGCATTATAACAGAATCGAGAAAAAATTAGAGAAGACGAAACGAAGTCTATTTCCGAGATTGACTTTCCATCTCAAAAATTGTTTTTAGACTTTAATGCACTTAACATAAGACAAATTTATTATAGTGTATTAATAAAATTCATACATAGAAATCTAAATAATTTTGAATTGTATTCTCATAGTTATGAAATAAAGGGTATGAATTCTTTAAGATTGTTTGAACCAAAATGCAACACTGTTACAGTATTTAATCATATTAGTAATTTAGGCCCAAGAATATGTAACAAATTTATATTTAAATATCCCAATCTTGTCAATTCTAATAGTTCTAGTATTAAATTTAAAAAGTTATGAATGGATTTTATAAAAATTGAAAAATTGTAAATTTAAATGTATATATTCTAATTGCATAGTAGATATAAGACAAATTGTATTGTATACTTATTAATTTCAATTCAGGAATCCGCCCCTGAGCACGAGTTCTACTCTTTCAGGGGCGAGCCAATGTTTTTCTGTATATGTTATATTTTATATGTTACAATTATTAGCTAAATAAATAAATAAATAAGTAAATAGATAGATAGATAGATAGATAGATAGATAGATAGATAGATAGATAGATAGATAGATAGATAGATAAGATAGATAGATTAGCTAGATAGATAGATAGATAGATTAGATAGATAGATTAGATAAATTAGATTAGATAGATTAGATTAGATTAGATAGATAGATTAGATTAGATAGATAGATTAGATAGATAGATAGATAGATAGATAGATAGATAGATAGATAGATAGATAGATAGATAGATAGATAGATAGATAGATAGATAGATAGATAGATAGATAGATAGATAGATAATAGATAGATAGATAGATAGATAGATAGATAGATAGATAGATTAGATAGATTAGATAGATTAGATAGATTAGATAGATTAGATAGATAGATTAGATAGATAGATTAGATAGATAGATTAGATAGATAGATTAGATAGATAGATTAGATAGATAGATTAGATAGATAGATAGATTAGATAGATAGATTAGATAGATAGATTAGATAGATAGATAGATAGATAGATAGATAGATAGATAGATAGATAGATAGATAGATAGATAGATAGATAGATAGATAGATAGATAGATAGATAGATAGATAGATAGATAGATAGATAGATAGATAGATAGATAGATAGATAGATAGATAGATAGATAGATAAAAGAGAGAAACAGGAAGCTTACTCTTCAATTTCTAGATTGATTCCTGAAGTACAATAGATTGAATACATAATATTGCAGATTGTTTCTACGTTTTAATTTAATACGGTACTAAGAACTGTTAGACACTGGCATAGATCTACATGACAAAACTGATATCTTTGTACAAATCACAATGAATGTTAAACGTACATCGATGACACATGTCGATATTCATGCTTTGCCATATGCAGCTGTAATAATCACTCCTATAATACAAGTGAAAGTCTTGATTCATGTTTATATCGAGTAATTTCGATTTTAACTGTGTGGAACGAGTAAAATTAATCACAGCATTTGAATGTATGAAATTACGGATGCAAATGTTGAATAGGTTACCCGAAGTATAAATCAAATTTCTTTCGAAGTACGGGTGTTGTGTAGTGCAGACCACAACAGAGGATGGGATTGTCCACCCCCAAGCCACCCACACAAAGGCTTTCATATTCGTAAATGCAAACATGGATCTGTATTAAAGGACTTATTGAAAGCGTGTATTTTATCAGAGTTAATTAGAAATATCAAAAGACACACTGATAAATAGAACATATCAAATATATACGTGAAATGCACGCGTTTTAATTGAATCCATTCAAGTATTTGCTATCATTTATCATATTCAGTAATGAAACGCGTATTCGGCCAGATAACAACAGTGACGTCACACACAGATAAGACACGGAGTGTGTCATTGTTTGAGGAGTCTGAAACAACAGAACTGACATGGATTTCAATGCTTCGCCGTGAAACGATGGATGTTTACATTCTTCAACTGCTTTTCAAGTTGGCTATAAAAATATTTCCTTTGAAATTCCTAAAGTAACAATGCACAAAATAAAGGTAAAAATACATTGAATGTATTAGAAATCGTATAAAGGGATGTAGTGGGAATGTTATCACTGTACTGATTTTTTTTAGTTTGCAGTCATACACAATTTGTACTGTAATAAAATCAATGAATAGTAAAATAAGCAATTTAATTTAATGCTTTAATAAGAAATGCAAGAGAATTCGTGAAAGGGTTAGTTTATTCTGATTTTGAAAAGCAAACGGTATGCAATTTTTTATACTCTTATGCAGACCACTGTCTTTTCTCTCACCAAACACATCCCAGACGACACTCCGGTGAAGGTTGACCAGTCAGAAGACAGTACTGTGTCAGACAAGTAGCCAATTCTAGACTTGATAAGCCAATAGTAGTCCTGGTTTTTATGCAATTATTTTTTATATTTTTGTGCAGACCATTCCCTCTTCTCTCACCAAATACATCGCAGACGAGACCCCTGTGAAGGACGACCAGTCAGAAGACAGTACTGTGTCAGACAAGTAGCCAATCCTGGACTTGAAAGTTGACACTATGCACTGTTAACGTTGATTATAATTCTCTAATTCAAACTGCCTATAGTACTTAAGCAGCCCTGAGAGATTTTACCGAATTTGATTGTTGTTGTATGTAAAAATACAGGGCGTTTTCAATTGATTGCACAACTTTTCAATTTGATGAAAAATGAAGATTGGTTTTTCTTACACTAAGCCATAGAAATGAGCTTAAAAATTACTTAAAGAAGGCAAAAATTTCCAAAAAGAAATTATATCAGTGCAATTATTTATTTATTTGTTTATTTATTTATTTATCTAATTGCTGGCGCAATGATTGTGTTGTCATTAACCCATAAAGCATAGTATAATTAAGTAAACAACAATAATTACACTAGTCTACAACATTTTTTGTGCCGACAAACAGAATGCTGATTATTACCAAGTCTGATGCGCTGATTACGAATATGTAATCAGATTTTTCCCATCACGTCAGGTTTCTGAGCACTGCAACAATGTTATATTTTATGAATAACCATAAATACAGTGCGGGCGGGAAGTAACTAGGTATTATTAATTGGCTGTAGAATTTTTAATATCGATGGAACCATAATGAAAATTGTATGTATATATAAATAATTAAATAGAATTTGAACTTTTGTTCGTCCGTAGTATAGATGATGGCCGTGAGGGGCAGTTCGCGCAACAATAGCAAAGATGGTCGATCACCTACAGTATGTGTTCGCGAGAGAGCGCAGATTGCTGCTCACTATGAAGTGTGGATTTCCGTTGTTTTCGTTCGAGATGGTGCCATATGGAGAAAGGAAGGAATGCCACAATCCGTCCAGAGACGATAAAGAATTGGAATCACGGATTCGGGGCATTATCCCCAATGCCCCACGCAACTTCCTCCAGAAGACTGTGGATTCCATTACCGGCCGCTTGAGGAAATTGGTGGAAGCCACAGGTGCCTACGTTTAATTTTGATATATGCATACGTATTCCCATTTAACAAGGTATACATGAAATAAATTTCAATAATTGAATGTTGTAAATATAGAATTTGTACACATTTTTCAATACCTAGTATATATGTAGCAGCGCTTCTTTGGTTTCTATCCATTATGCCAAGACCCTCTTCACTTGACACATCTGAATCATGGTTTGTTGATACTTGAAAGATAAGATAGACTTATAGGGTACCTGGTAATGAAAACAGAGACAGTCTGTACTTTGTTTAGTTCGAGTGTAGAGGTTTTGCTAGTAGTGTGAGCTGTTCTGTGTGAAATGAAATGAAGAAGCAAAGGCGTAGTTTTAAAAACTTTCCGAACCAATGGTATGGTGTGAGCAAAAAACCCACTAAGATGATTGTCATTTCTGCTTAATCAATGTTACTAGGTTTTCTTAAAAAAAATAAGAGACTCATTCAGTATCCTAATCTCCCGTCAGCTATAAGACCAATACCTCACGGAGAAAATTTACCTGTTCCCATTCCACCTTCTACATACCAAGAAGAATCGGAATCTGACATAACGTCATCTGATGATGTGCAGCCCTCTACACAAAGGGATGACGTCTACATCCCAGATGAAGAGAGAGAAGAAAAGCCACATTTAATAACATAGGTGGAACTCAATGATTGGTGTACGTGATTTGTACTTAACTAAACAGCTGACTGAGCTTCTAGGATCTCGTCTTCAGGAATGGAAGGTGCTGGATAAAGATGCTAATGTTTCAGTATTTAGAAACATAAATAAGGATCTATTACCATTTTTCATAGTTAAAGGTTCTGGAGTTTGTGCATGCAGCGATGTAAATGGACTGATTAAAACTGGGTATTACACATAATGCTGAAGAGCGGCGCTTATTTATAGATGCTTCTAAAATTAGTCTGAAAGCCATTTTGTTACACAATTGCAATAAACTTCCCTCCATATCTGTAGCATACAGTGCAGCAATGAAAGAAACATGCAGTACAAAAACATGTGTCGTATTCTTGAAGCCATTAAAATATGAAAACCATTGTTGGCATATTTGCGGGATCTTAAAGTCTTCTGCATGGAATGCAGAGTGGATTCACTAAATATCCTTTTTTCCTGTGCCTTTGGGACAGCCGAGATACTCAACATCACTATACAGTCAAGGAATGGCCAAGAAGAGAAGATTTCACTCCTGGAAAACATAATGTAAAATTTAAACCTTTAGTGGACCCACAAATATATATCTCCATCCTTTACATATTAAATTAGGGCTCATAAAGAACTTTATGAAAGGTATGGACACAACAGGCGAAGGTTTGAAATATCTAAGAAGAATATTCCCTAGTTTGAGTGATACAAAATTAAAAGAAGGAATATTCATTGGATCTCAGATTAAAAAAGTGATGGGTGACCAATTTTTTTAGAAAAAAATTAACTCCAAACGAACGTGCAGCATGGGAGTCATTTAAAAGTGTTGTGAATGGGTCCCTCGGCAACAAGAAGGAAGAAAATCATGACGAACTAGTTCAGAATCTTTTTAAAAATCATAAGAACAAAGGGAACGCTTTCATCGAGACATTTTACAGATGAAACAGCGTTATAAAGGGAGATGGGATCAATCTATGATGAGTGATTACTGCTGGTTCATACAAAGAGAGAATACTACAAGATACACAAAAAAGTGTTTTAAAGAGATGCCTGCCTTCCACTACGTAAATGTAAATAGCCATTTACAACATTATAAAATGAAGGATACTTTATTTTTAGTACTAACACCACTATAATAGTGGAAGACTATGTTTGTGCATTCTGCATTAGATATTAAAAATGTGGAACTGCTTAGTATCGAGCTTTTCAGAAGTGTAATAAGGGTAATAACTGAAAATCTGAGGGTGCTGCTGAAAAATGGGTTCCATTTTTGGATTCAGCATGGCAAATATGTGGATAGTAACAATGTTTCATTTCGGCACAATTTTCAAAGTTAAAATTTGTAGACTAGTGTTTTCAAATTATATTTTCTAAGTGCAATTATAAAATTTATCCAAATCAATTAGATAGAAGAGTTGTTTAAAAATAGGAAACACTTTCAGGAAAATGTATAATTATATCAGTACAACTATGAAACTGAGTAAAATCGATCAGCTAAAAAAAATTGCGAAGCAGGGGTAAAATTTTCAGGAGAATTTACAATTGCATCAGCACAATTCTAAGAGTTACGAAAATCAATAAGCTAAAACAATAATAATAATAATAATAATAATAATAATAATAATAAAGACCACCTCTGTGGTGTAGAGATTAGCATGCTGGTCTCTTATGCAGAGGGCCCGGGTTCGATTCCCGGTCGGATTGAATTTCCTGGTTGAGGTTTTTCAGGGTTTTTCCTCAACCGTAAGGCAAATGCCAGGAAATTCGGGCCACAACATCCCTGAAAATCACCGTCCTTATTCATCACCGAAATCATATTCATTAACAAATCAGTCATGTATATGCAGTCGCCATCTAGTTCACAACAATAGAACCAGACTCAACAATAGTACACAGGCCTTCGGATTTCAACCAAAGATTAACTCGCGATATGACCAAAGATGTTAAAGCGAGTATAAATAACAGCGAGGAAAAAATAATAATAATAATTTATTTATTTATTTATTTATTTATTATTAATATTTGTGTGCTGAACAACAGCCAGAGGCCAATTATAGTTCAGCACAATACACAAACAGAAGATATAAAGGTACAAAAACAATTAAATAATATCTTAAATAAACAAAAACATACATAAATAAAATAAAATAATAATAATAACAATAATAATAATAATAATAATAATAATAATAATAATAATAATAATAAAATATACTGAACAAAGGAAAACGTTTTCATAAATCTTTTTAACTATATCATTACATTATAACAAATTTGACAAAACCAATTACGTAGAAAAAAATCGTTTATAAAGAGAAAAAAGTTTTTGAAAATTAAATAATAGTATAAGTCAACTCTAAAACTTAACAAAAATGATAAGGTAAAAAAAATGCGTAATAAAGAAAACATTTCAGATTTCCTAGAAATTTTCATCACTATCCGGAAAAATAAATCTCTGAATGCAACAGGAGCACGAAACTACCAATATAGAATTTTTTATTCCATTCAGAGTATTTAAATCTGAAAAAAGTAGTCACAATACAACTTAAATTGTACAGTTTTAGATAAATTTTGCCACATACAGTACAGCACACAGTATCGGTTGAAGATATCTCCTCTGTCTCGAAGTATTAGGAAACTTTTAGCGAGTATTCTTTCTTCACGCAATATTTTAATAATTTCCTTACTTAATATTTTTTTCTCTTGCCTGTTAGTTATTAAATTTCAGCAGTCCAGGTAAGAGTGGAAATATTTACGGAGTGCACTATAGAATGGGCCTTGAGTTAGCTTTAAATCATTCAGTCCGGATACCACGCGTTTTCCAAATAAACTATGTTTCACGTATTTCACATCATTTACACGTTTGTTTGGAATACGTGCTCAATTTAGAAAGACGTATAACAAACTCTCCTAAGAAGCGATAGCAGTGATAAGATTCAAGTTCCAAGGTAAAAGCTACATTCATGTTGCCTCGACGTGCAAATGCATTTCATTTTACAATGTTTTAAGTAAAATTGGACCATGCATTGAATTACTCGTAATAATAATAATAATAATAATAATAATAATTTATTTTATTTTATTTTATATTTATTTAGAATATTAACGTGCAAAACAACAGCACAAGGCCAATTACAAGTTAGCATAAGATACAGAACGAAACAAAACAACAAATGATGATGAGAATGAATGATAGAAAATGGCAGTGAGATGAAATACAATCAATGTAATAGTCAACATTAATCATTGACCAAGTGCAACAAAATAAATAGCACAAATAATTATTAAAATTAGTACAGTGAGATAATTAAAATAATGGTAGTTAAATAAAATGAATTACAAATGAATTAATGAAATCATATAAATGAAGACTGGAATAATATAAGACACAGTGCATACAAATAATTATTAAAATTAGAGACAAATGCAAATAAACAATAATGACAAAATGAATAGATAATTACAGAATACATGATACAGAAAAGCTAAAAACAATACAAACGAAGTTAAAAATGAATATGCTTAATATAAGAATAGCCAAACAACAAACTATACAATAAACGGATCTGAATTAATATAATGTAAATTGGCAGCTTTCATGCATCTGACAACTGGAGAGAGAGATTTAGGCTTATAGATATAAATTTTTTTTTTGAAATCTTAAACCTTTCGAAGGGGCCCGAAGGTAGATATTGCTTATGAAGGATTCACAATCAATATCACCCTTTAAGGCCTTACAAAAGAATAAGTAGTCAAGCTCAAGACGTCTAGCATTTAGGCTAGAAAAGTTAAAATATTTACAAGTACGCTCATAATTGAAAACAGATAATAATAATAATAATAATAATAATAATAATAATAATTATTATTATTATTATTATTATTATTGTTATTATCAATGTTGTGGGATTTAATCGATTACTCTAATCGATTAATCTATCAATTTCTGTTGTAAGATTAATCGATCAAAAATATTTAACCGAATAATGGAGTCGATTAAATTTAATCAGTTGTAGTTGATATTAATTATTTGTTAATACAAATTCCGACAATATTTCTTTCTCGGAAATTGCTTACTTAAAAGCACAAGAGTACTGTTATTTTCTAACTGTAAACCAGGTAGAGTAGGGAAAATCTTTGCACAAACACTTCAAAATGAGATGGAAATATGAGGACAGTGACCTAGGCTGCCTCTATTGAAAGTTGAAACACAATGCGAAAGTCTTTGTCTATGCCTACAGTGTGTGCAAGTGAGAGCGTAACTACTTTCTTCTCTTTTTAAAATCTGGTAATTCGATTATAATAGGGTTCAGTCTTCTGTTTCGACAGCTGTAGTTTTGCAGTTGCAGTTTCTGTACTGAGTTTGTATATGAAGGTTGTGTGTTTAGTTTGATAAAGGAAAAAAATCAGTTTTCTGTGGTTTGTGAAAAGAGTAAACTCCATTATGTCATATGAGAATTTGAGAGGTAAACTCGGAGAAACGTTTGGATTTAAATTGAACGATCGTGGAGAAGTGCTTGCCATAGAAAAAGTTTTTTCGTGTTTAGTGATGCAGGAAATATTGTTACTAAACGTAGAGCGGCACTTAATTTGGAGCATGTGAATGCACTCACTTGTTTAAAATCATGAATGAAGCAGTATTAACTAGGTGAACCTTCATACTTTTTGTTATTTATGTTTGTCTCAAAAATTCCCGGAGAAATTGACACAAATTATAAATCTCATAATAAATATGTTAGTAAGTAATTAAAATAGGCGTAATTGTTTTGTAACATAACGATACAATATATACAGATATACGACATTAATTTGATACTTATGCTTATTACAGAACGCAAGTTAAATTTAACAATTACAGTATATTAAAACATTTTTTCAATTCGATCAAAACTCGATTAATCGATTAAATTCAAATAGTTAATCGATTAAATATTTTGATCGATCGATGAACAGCAATAATAATATCTGTTATGCCTGTGTATTCAGCGTAATGTCCTATAATGTCGCTTCTATATACTACTACTAATTGAACCGTTGAGCAACGCAACATATTATATTTTCTCCGATAGAACAGCGAATAAATTCCTCTTCCCATTCTGTACGAAACCTTTTGTTCCTGCTCGTAGAGACAGAGGGTTTGTAGAGCGACATGGTACCGATACTGCTTACCTTCAGTACGTGAGTGAGACAGAGAGCAATATACAGGAAACTCCTCGTACCAGTATTAATGTCTTTGATTACACGATGTAATCACTAAGGAGCGGATTCCTATGTAATTAAATATTCTTTTTGCGTGTGATAAAACACAATTAACAAAGTTAAAAATTCCGAACATGAAGTTTCAAGTTTAAAACCCGAATTTTATTTCACATAAAAACACATATTTTCACAAAAAAAAAATTATGTAAATACATATTTTCAGGAAATGTATCATAAACACATAAATCTTGGAGTTTTTTTTATTGTTGCTGAAGATGATTTCATTCCACGCTTTGTTTGTGAAACACAACAGATAAGATAAGAGATAAGAGCTCGGGTATGAACATTATTTAATTTAAACAAATCTCTCGCCTCTCGCTCATGTCCATCAAGTAAGGCAATACGTCTTGTTGTGATTCCCTGTTATCGGGCTTCGTCCTTCAAGATATACTGAAAGATGGTTGTTCAAAAAACGATTTGACTTTCCTATTAGCAAATCTAAGCTTTTTGTGTGACTCCATAAAAAAACTCGAAACATCCAAAAACCTGTTGTGGAAGGTGTGTGCCATGAAAATTAAACTAGACTCGCTACCAGGTTTAGAAATACAAGTACTAAGGGACAAATTCCAGAATGTGTTTGGGAAAAACAGTGGATATAAAAAAAAAAATGTGTAAAGTTGCTCAAGTATTGGAGGGTGTGCCTCTAGGTGAAATTGACGTTGTTTGTGTTTGTGACATTCCTCTCTTTAAATACATAGTATGCACGTCTGACGTCCTGTGATGTGGAAAGATCGTTTTCACAGTATAAGTCGTTGCTCAGAGGTAATCGGCATGCATTTGTGATGGAGAATTTGGATATGACCTTTGTTGTTCACTGCAATTCTCGGCCAACTACTAGCACTCAAGTGTGGTTGGTGAGTACCTAGTAACATTTTTTTCCAAGCTAAGTAAGGTATTTTTGTTATATTTAAAAAAAATATTTATTTTTTTTATTTTTAACAAATATTTTCGTACTTTTTAGCACATAAAAAATAAATATATTTAAATTTTTTAGCACATAAAAATCTTCTCCCTATTGATTACACGATATAATCACGATACCCAGTTTGGTCACCGCTGACTTACGACGTCAGAGTGATAAGCTGGTGTCCAATGATAAAATTGAATGAGTAGTATCTGCGCAGCTCTCAAAAAATGAGCAAGGGGCGAAGAAATGAACATTTTCATTAGACAGAAAATTTTCCTTCTCACATCACTAATTGCAGGAAAATTGCATTAAATAACTTACTTCCTGTACATCTGGAGCTAAACTTACAAAATTAGATACAAAAGGCAAAGTGAACTCACAGAAAGAAATAAACTATTGCAATATAGAATTGTTTTGTTAAACATATCCCATCCGTCACACGTATCTGGTTAGTCATGATCTGCGGCTGTCCGGACAGCTCAGGGCAGAAATTTCTAATAATAGTCAACGTTCCGGCTGCAACAAAGACATCCAGAAGTTACAGTACTTCAAAGAACTCTGCTGGTTCGTTGTTCGTAGAAGCATTATCTTATACCTACATCTGTTGCCAATTAGACCATGTTTGAAACTCAACGTCTTTGCAGAAACTTTGCTTACGTCCATTAATCAACGAACGTTAAAACTAAGTGGGATAAAAACAACTGAAAGCTCTAAAGTAAAAAGCAAAATATTAATCTACATTCAAAATTCTAAGGCCATACATTCACGATATGAACATAAATATAACCGCTAAGATACTTGGTAACCATGGAAACATAACAAGGACGCCATTTCCTCAAATTCTGTCGTATACATCAGCGCTCCACACTTGTGTACTATTTGCAAATCACGTAAGCATAAGCATGAAAGTTTGGAGTTTGCAAACTTTCATGTTAACGTCTAACGGAATGTTTATGTCAGTGTTTATGTGAATCATTGTGAATGATCCCATTTGATAACCTGGCCGCAAACGTCTGTGTTTATGTTACGATTATGTTTAATTTTCATTGTGAATGGGCCGTACTCTTTGCCGTAAAGGAAGAACGTTGCCTTTCTTTGCTGAAGGTGTAGATTCAAATCCCAGCCAATTGGTGTAACATTTTGATTAAAACAACTGTTTGTGAGTAATTAATGTCCTCGAGATACTTCTTTTTCATCTAATATCACTGAAATATTTCTCAGTTGTTTGGTAATAACTCTTAAGAAAAAAAAAAAAAAAAAAAAAAAAAAAGGGAGAGAAAATTAATGCACCGTATCTTTCCACGGAACCGATTCTGTATGGCCAGACCGCTAACATTTCACGCCGTGTACGTGATCTTTGCAATCCCGTAAATTAAGAGTCGACATGGGCAAACTGTTTTAATTTCAGAATAATTGTAACTCTGTGATAATCTGCAGTAATATTTCAAGACTTGTCATTCTCTTGTAACACGAAATTATAACTAAAAGAAGGTAATTACATCAAATATCCTTCTACAGGGACATCACTTTATTTTTACTAACATTTTTTTAACATTAACCTGGATATACTCGGAAACACTGTTACCTCCTTCCCATTACAGGAGTTTGGAGTTGCAAGTGCAATATGTAAACAAATCATTTTACTAGCTATAGGAGGAGAGAAAAGTAGTGTATCCATTTATGTTACAGGGAAATATAGTATTACGATTTTCAGTTTGGTCATTACTTTACAGTATTTTATCAAAAAACAGTAGAACAGTAACAATTTTTTTTTCACAAACTCAAGTCTTCAGGCGGTTAAGCTTATATACGTTATGTAATGTCTACTTTATTCAGCATATTACTAACCTAATTTATTCCTGAGAATTTTGTGAGCCCTTCCGTAAGAAACCCCAATTTCTACAGCTAACTTCTTGACCGACTTATTACGACCTCGCTTCGTACTTTCCCTAGCATCTTCTACAACATCTTCTGTCACCTTTGTTGGCCGTCTTACACTTTTCTTCCTTTCTGTACACTCTGTTGCTCTAAATTTATCTGCCAGATTAATGAAATTTCTACGAAAATATTCCGTAATGAATGATATAATCAGGAAAAAAAAAAAGAAAAAAAGAAAAGAAAAGATAAACTGTTGTTCACATTCGGTTATATTGTAATTCCAGTTTCCATCATTGTCCTTCATACCTACAAACAGTAAAACAAAACTCTTGTTTAAATAATGCTGTTAAGTACCGTACCATATTATAGGGTACCGTACTTTCGGTAGCTCTAATCTTCACTTGTGGTCAGTCCACACAGATAAATTCAGTTATGCCATACATCATACCTGTGTGAAAATAAACTTCATTAATATAAGCTCTTTCTTCTATAGAAAATGCAACATATTTCTGAAACACACTGTACTCTGTACTGTTTATTTCACTGCTAGCAACAGCGGCCGTAAGTTTGTGTGACTGACGTTAGCAAGGACATTAGTGAAAGGGGTGGGAGTCAAGTACATTCAGAACGCAGGTACAATAAAAATTGAAGTAAAAATAAAATGATGTCCCTGTATAACCTCAATTGTATGAATGTATGAATGCACGCACATATGTTTGTAATGTAATGTAATATAGGCCTACGTATAGTATGTACTCCCGTCCGAGTAGTATTCCACCAACATACTCCACCTCCCCCTCATTTCATCTATCATCTACAAAAAAAAAAAAAACTCGTATTTTTTATACTCTAATTATACTCTATTTATACAAGGTGCTGAGGAGAGTGCATTTTCAAAAATATACTATCGAAAGTCAAACTGTTTTCGTACTATTGAGCGACAAATTTAGCGTATTTTATAAAAACAAACCTCTTTCAGCGCTCAGAACTCTGGAACCATTTACTGCAGAACATTGAACGAGAGCTCATTTTGAAGCTAGCATTTAGTAGGTTATGATAAGAAGTAATACTTATTTTTATTGTGTACAGAGAGAGACAGATAATCTGATTTTACTTACTTTTAGGCTTTTTGCCCATTTGTAAAAATGTAAAAAATATTGAGAAAAAACCTTGCATTATTAAGAGGGATTCGGCATTGTTTGCTTAGTGGCTCGGCAATAAGTTTCGAGGGTATTAAATAAATTATTTTCACACGCCTAGACTTGAACGGCGCAGTACCCCACACAATGGCCGAGAGCTGAAGATAAGCGAGCATTGGGCGTCATTTTACTCCTGTATTTATGAAAACTTCTGATAAAGCTAGCCCAGCCATGACTGCTAGACGACACATCACGTGTTTGTCTCCTGGCCTTGCTTGTCTCGACTACCTACAGTCAGCTGGTTAGTTCACGCGCGTACTATTTATTTTCTTTATTTGATATTTTCAATACTTTCTTATCAACGTGCCATCAGTAAAAAATGTGTGTTTATTTGTACTTTCAATGCGGAATCTAACCATATATTTTAAAAATATTTTTTTCGTGGGCAAAGGCGTCTTAATGAAGAAAAATCCAAATTTCTTCATTTCCATATAAAGTAAGAAAAAACTGTTTACATGTCAATATAAACTATAATTTCTCAGCATAAAAATAAACCATGATTTTGATCATTGGGTGAAAGGGTTTCGGAGCCACAATAGTTTAAAGTTGCTGATTTTATGAAAATACGATAAATTTAAATATTTTTAATTTAAACACTATGAAGTTCTGATGCCTCAAACTTTGCACAAAGCATTGTATCACATTTGTCCACGGACAGAAAAAGTTTCATTGTATTTAAAAATTGCAAGGTCAATTTTCTCTATATTTCGGTCGATTTGAGATGGAATAGCCCAATAGTAAAAACAGTCTGAAGTGAAGTCTTGGGTAGTACGAGTTTTAATGCTGTGCTTCTGATGCATATTTTGCATCGAATTGGATTTTTTTCCCTCAAAAGGCATGATCTTAGTTTTATCAATTGATATTTGTACGTTACAATGACGAAGATTAATCAATTACTTATTATTGTTGTTCTCTTGTAGCTAAATGTCTGGTTTGAGTACTCTTCAATCAAAATAAATCCTGTAAGTATTTTTGATCCTCTATTTGAAATCCCAGAGGAGGCTACTAGAAAGCAGTGTGAAAGAAGTGACACATCTGACGGTTTCTAAGTGCGGTATCGACCGTCTTCTTATCTCAGTTATCACACGAACAATGCTGCGCCGCTACTTGGCTTGGGGGAGGGCACTCCAGTGCTAGCGCTTTGAGGAACGACTTGGAAAATATCGCCTGTAATGATGTCCGTAACTTAATGCTTAATTATAATTCGTTTCTAGGAAGATGGCGAAATCTTGGCAGCCATTTCACCTGCCGAATTATCGCAGAGATTAAATAACGCAGTCTTTCGTATCATGCTAAAGTACCCTTAAATTGTGTGTCACTATCCACATCACGTCATAATCATTATAATCTTTGTCACATAACCCGCTGTATTTAATAATCAACTAACATTAGGCCTAATATTGAATATACAATTTTATTTATATACTAGCCGTACCCGTGCGCTCCGCTGCACCTGTTAGAAATAAATATAAAGTAATTATATAATTAAAATAGGACGTTTGATCCAGGGAACATTCGTGTTTGATAGAAGAATAAATCTTTAATATGTTACTTAATTTAAATTGTATTTAAATAATTACAATGCGACCATTTTGGTCCAGAGAGCACTCATTTGGTGCAATGACAATTCCTTTAACATGTTTCTTATTTGTTATTACATTCAACCATAGTTTAATGAAGATTGACATATAATTTAGTTTTAATGTGTATACTTCATATTACTTGCTATATGTTTCCATTGAATTATGGTAATAACTTAATTTTAACCCTTGTTTTCTACGTCTTCAGTAAATGGCGCTTGGCCCGCTATGGTTCTGAACCCTTCAAATAACTTAAATAGTGATACAGCATTTAACAGTGATATGTAATTATATTTATTTCTTTCGAAAATATAAGAATTCACGATCTCCTATGTACCATTGCCATGGAATGAATAAATGTGTTTTTTCTTCCTACTCAAAAATTTTATATTTTGCACATAGGAGTTACTGCAGGAACAACAACGCTATAATCTGAGGCGGCGGTGAAAATGTATTGTATTGTTATTTTAAAAGTCTTGCATATCCTTAAATTTCACTCAGAAGTTACTGTAATAACAATATAGAATTATGTCCATCTAGAGAAACTACACTTTCCAAAGATGAAATAATAATTAAACAATTAATTAGCTTTCGATATCACATCATACAAACACAGAAACATTCTCTGTAGGCTATGTTTAATAGTTTTCGATTGTTGTTGTCCAAGGTCCCTTATAAACGAAGTCATTTGTTTTTATTTCAATACAGCGCCTTAGATGGCGTTGTTATCGTAATTTTAAAACTCATTTATCTCATTAAATATCAGTCCTATCAAAATTTTTCTTAGAATAAAACTTATCGTAAATCATTTTTAAAGAAACTTTTGTTATGTAACATTTTTCATGAAAATTAATAATAAGGGATATATTTAGATTTATTTAATTCGGGCCCCCTTACAACCCCCCTCTTAAATAAAGTATTTTGAATGCCGTATAGCATAAAATCTAAGTTACAACGAACTTAATTTATATTCCAATTTTCATATAACTTGGTTGAGCCATTATAGCGTGAAAAGGGTAACAAACATCCAGACAGACATACAAACAAAAATTTCAAAAAAGCGATTTTCGGTTTCAGGATGGTTAATTATACATGTTAACAGCAATTATTTTTGGAAAATCGAAAATTACCAGACAAAGTTTGGCTACAGATTTATTATTACTATAGAAAACAATTGAATAAAGGTAAAATTAGAATGTGACTTCTCGTATTGGAAATATATAAACTTGAGTGATCGAGACGTTTGCTCTGTATGATTTATACATTCCAATATAAAGAATGAACCGTAAATAATGTCATTAAGGAAATGAGCCTGCAGAAAATCTCTTTTCTCATATTACTTTAAGTAGAGCCTCTATTTCTCCAACATTGTTTCATATCAATATAATCAAACCTTTTAAATACAATATTTCACATCTGTCCCTTATGGTACAATCACAGACATAAAAATGCAAAAAATACAGTGTTATAAAAAAATATATATGAAGGGTTCAGAGCCATAGTGGGCCAAGCGCCATTTATTAAAAACGGAGAAAGCAAGGATTAAAGTTAAGTGAATGCCACAGTTTAATGAAGATTGACATATCATTTAGTTTTAATGTGTATACTTTATATTACTTGCTATATGTTTCCATTGAATTGTGGTAACAACTTCATTTTAACCTTTGTTTTCTACGGTTTTAGTAAATGGCGCTTGGCCCACTATGGTTCTGAGTCCTTCATATCTGCTCTCAAGAGTATCACAGAATCACCAATCTTGTCTTAAATAAAAGCTAGAAGACTGCTAATCAATTTTCTTTGATGATTTTTAGAAATTTTAATTTTTAAAATTTACATTTTTATTTTGCATTTGTATGAACAGAAAGAAAAATTGCACGTCTATTTTTAACTTATTCTTTAATTTTCAATTTGACAATTTCCTCTCACAGAATTATTCACGTATAATGTGAGATTATGCCTTGAAAAGTTTATTCGATTATCTCTATTATTGTCTGAGATATTGCCTATTAAATGTTGAAAAATATAAAAATAAACTCCGGATATTCAACGGAGAACTGAATTTGAAAGTATCATTAAGGCTTAGAAAAGTGATTTTCTTAAGAAGTACAGAATCGTAATCAAATCTTTTTTTTTTTTTTTTTTTTTTTTTTTTTTTTTTTTTTTTTTTTTTTTTTTTTGCAAATAGTCAATGGTTCTCTGCTACCCATTCAGTGTTTCCTTCTTAAAGAGATGCACATCAGAATCACTCAAGTTATTCAAATTTTGATTTACTACCAAGCCATTTCAAATACGTCGGATCTCTAATAATGGAATATCAATATGAAATTTCAGAACATAATATTGCAATGAGCAAAGTTCCGGACATTAAGGCCCAGTTTCTCCAATCTTTGTTAAATATTTAACATGTCGTTAAGGCAGTTTAACAGTAAACTTAACATAAGAGTTGTTTCATCAACTGTTTTTACTGCTAACATCATGTTAAACTCACTGTTAAATTAACATAGCATACTCCCGCAGTTAAATCCTAACGTCCTGTTACAGCGTGAATCATGGCTGCCAGAGAACATATGTTACACGCCGCATTATTATATCGAGATATATTTGCAGTGAAAACAATTAGCTGCAATCACTACTTCTGCATTTTTAATTATTCAGAATAGATAGCCTATTATGTTCATAAATACTAAAATGATTCATATTAATATTAGCACTGCATTCGCAATAAAGAGAAGATGTGTGCTTATTAACATAAGCATTGATATGATTATTATTCCGTATTAATACTCAGATATAATTGCAGATTTTCAAAACGATATTTCTTTACTTCACTGATTTTAACAGTTCCGATGTAATTATAACCAAAGCTCGGAACTTGGGGACTTGTGTCGTGGGCATGAATAAGGTTGCAGGCGCAACGTACACAAAGCTCACCCTGCAAGTGCTCAGGGACAGTCGTGTGTACTAAGAACGTGGTCACATCGAATGGCAAGAAGACGAACGAATAAACTGTGTCATGTCGAAGCAAATGACATTCAGAGAATTACAGGTAAACGGTCTGTTAGAGGAATGAGAAAATACGTGGTATTCGAATGGGTATTATTGAAGTTTGAAAATATATTTCTTAAATTTTAGGTACAGAATTTCGTGGAGGAATTCTGAGGAGATACATTATTTTCTTCGAATGGAGAGTTTATATTTTGTAAGTTGTGCCACACACAAACTAGAGCTGGAAACGGGCATTCATTGAAAGACATTGCAGTCTCTTAAATCGGTGGAAAATTTGTCCATAGCCAAGGATCAAGTCGTAGAGGAACCTGCCCTAGTAGTGACATAGAAATTGAAAACTATTTTCGAGAAAAATTTAGAATATTTATCTTTCTCAGATATGAGATCAGCTAGCAAGTGCTGAAAATCGAGCTGGAAACAGTGACAGTGAAAACATTCAGTATTTTAAGTTTGCTTCCGTCACTTCATGTGACGTGGAAATAAGTTTCTTTCGTTTCAAATCATGTTTAACTAACAGACGAAGAAGTTATGGGTTCGAAAATCTTCGAATCCATGTAGTCATATACTGTAATAAAATGTACAGAGCAGAACTTTAAATTTGATATATTTTGCATGTTTATATATATATATATATATATATATATATATATATATATATATATATATATATATATATATATATATATATATATATTCTTTAAAATTACGTGTTTCAAGCTACCATAATAATAATATCAATATGTTGTTCCGGCCAGGAACCACCTTTATAGCAGACCTGACAGTACCTTTGTGCTGGAAGCGGGAGTTTGTTGACATTGAAGTCCGGTCGCTTAGCCACGTTCAAAGACACAAGTCCCCAAGTTCCGAGCTTTGATTATAACTAATGACGTGTGAAGATATGTTAGGTATCTAAGATATGAAAATAATATTGACGCTTACCATTGTAGTATTCAGCATCACAATTATCTTATTTTCTATTGGTTCTATTTGATCCTGGATAATTGAAAGAATCATCATCATCACTATCCTTCATGCATTAGGAAATTGATTCCTGTAGCAGCTACTGAAATTGGTCCATCCATCTTTTGGCTGGTCTTCCAATATCTCTTCTTCCCCGAGGTTTATATTTCCAAAACTTATATGGTATCCTGTCCTCCTGCATCCTTGAAATGTGAGACATCCATGTATTTCTATATTCTTCTATTTTGTTGTTTAATTCATATATCTCAAGTTCTTCTCTTATTTCTTCGTTTCTTTTATGTTCTATTTTCCTGTAACCTGCTACGCTTCTCAAAAATTTCATCTCATTTGTTTGTAATCTAGAGGCATCTCTCTTTAGTTCATAACCCATGTTTCGCTTCCATATAGTAAACTGGGCACTGACATCACCTTATAAAATTTTAACAATGTATCTTTTCTAGCTTTTGATTTCAGGGTTCTTCTTATTGTTCCATTTATGTAATTAAATTTTTCTATTTTTTCGTTTTGATCATAGTCTCCTTTATAAGATAAGGTAATACCCAAAAATTTAAATTTATTTACCTGTTCTATGATACTGTTTCCTATTACTATTTTAGATCTTACAGGAGATTTGCCACAAAATGCCATAGTTTTATTCTTATGTACAGATATCTCCATATTATAGTTCTTATTTATTTTCCATAACTCATGTACTGCTCTCTGTAGGTTATTTTCATTATTTGCTATTACTACCTAATCGTCAGCGAATAGCATCGTCATTATGAAATTATCTTCATTAAAATTCTGTGTATAGTTCTTTACTTTTATTTTCCATTTTCTTAATATTTCGTCCATAAATATATATATATATATATATATATATATATATATTGAATAGAATCGGCGACATAATGCAGCCTTGTCTCAAACCTAAGTTTACTTCCTCTACTCTTTTCTGTGTATCACCAGCTATTTGTATTTTAGAATTAATATATATGTTTCTAATCACTTCAACTAGAATTGAAAGAATCTTCGCACAAATATCAACTTTGAGAGTGAAAGTACCACCGTCAGTTTTCAGACGTTCCACTATATCTTGTGCATGTCCCATTTTTTCTAGCATTTCTTTTAATATTTTCATAACATTGATTTGTTTCTTAGTTCGCTTTTTCACATCAAAATGGCGATTGAAATCTTGGGTTAAAGAGATCCAGGCCTGTTCCTTTTTCCTACTGGAAGTTCCATCACTACGTTTGAGTTCAATTACGTTCTTATAATTAATTACTAGATCTACTAAAATAATTATATTTCTCATATGAGGTAAAATTACTGCTCCTTACAGGTTTCTTTTTCTCGATTTCTGTTGTACTTATGTTAATCTCCAATACTTCGCTAAAACAAATGACTACACTAAAGGCACTTTCAGTAAACTTTCATACAATCACTGCTTCTTTGATTCCTGTTACATTACTCTTAACATCATGTTACCTAACCAAAGTATCCCAAATGGTTGGTAATTGCGTGCTACTTTACACATCTCTATTACGACCTCTACTGCTTTATGCCTGTCCTGTCCGGGGAGGAGCTGCAATAAGTGAAATTAAACACATCCAGTCATTTCAAAATAAAGTCCTACGAATTTCACTCAATTCTCCTTGGTTTGTCCGTAACAGCCAACTACACAGAGAAACTGGTATTGACACAATCAAACAGTTTATTCATTCACAAGCGAAGAAGTTCTATAACAACCTAGGAAATGTTCCAGGCGCCATCCATTACTCTCTCGGAAGGAAGTCCACATTTCCCACCAGAATCAAGAGCCGACTTCCAATGGACATCATATTATAATCAAAATTTATCATCACACCAACCTATGTAAATAATTATTTATTAACAATTATTTTTGTTCATTGAGGAGCCCAATCTAGGCTGCCCTCAATTCAGTGTCATATATTGTATTTATATTTTTTTATAAATGATCTGTATAGCGCTAAATGCGCTGATCGATCAATAAATTGTAAAAAAAAATGGTTGGTGAAACACTATTACACTAACAGGATATTTAATTTTTAACAACACGTTAGTTAACATGCTGTTAGAGTTATTTTAACGAAGTTTGGTGAAACTAGGGCTAAGCGTCCTGAAAAGAATTTAATTTTTTTTCCCTCATGGAGGACTGATTTCCTGACAATCCGGAAAAATTCCGGACGGTTGGCTACCCTATAATAGCCCCATACAAGTTAGGCCTACTCATATTTTAGAGCCAGACATTGTTTAGGTACTGAGGTTGTGGAAGACTTTTATATCTGGATTCAGGATGTTTTCTGATGTTTACTTCGGCTCGCAGTGGGAGCCACCAGCATGACGCCACGGCTCTGCAAGACGTCAAGGACAATGAAAACATTCATAGACCAGGCGGGCCTCAGCCTTCAGCCCTATTTTCTTGCCACATCGTAACAAATTATCGTGAACTTCTGTATACATGGACATTAAAGGCAGTACTAAATAAAGAAATTACAGCAATTGTTCGAAATAAACAGTCTAGTCTTAATTACAATAAATTACACACGTTCCACGCCTCTAGTGTAAGAAATTTCTAGCTAGTAATAGAGATTAAGTACCTTCGTATGTTATGCTTTGTCTTGCTGTACGATCCAAATGATCAGGGAGGCGCTGCTAGGGAATGTGTAGTGATAATTCACAACAATCGTGAGCGTGAAGGCGAATCGAGCGTATGAGCACAATCGAAAGCTGGAATAGAAGAGGTAAAACTATTAGCACCTATAGTCCCGTCGCTCTAATTTCCGGCAGTCAATCGCGTTGCAGGTCGGCTACATTTAAACGTGTGCGTCTTGTGATTCACTTATGAAGACGTTACTCATTTCTTAAGGCTCGATAAATACTTAATATAATCGCTCGCCATTTTGGCTCTTTCGTTGGCGTTCACAGAAAGCACACGAAGACGTTATTTGCCGCTCAATTATTTGTTGAATTACAGTGCGTTTGATTTATTATCATAGGAGCTGCGACATGATAATGTTTAACGGTGTGGCAAATAGATTCCTCGTATGGTAGCTTGGCAACGAAAGAAAAAATGGCGAACGATATTACCTACCTAGACTTATAGAGCCTTCACTTCCTAAGACGTAAGCAAAGAGGAGGAGTCACGCCGGGAATAACAGCGTCGCGACTATAGCTCTTTTTTCAGGAAGGCATACCATAGATGGAAGCTTATTGTGCATAACACTTCTTTTGGTAGAGATGATTTTTTAAGTCCGTAGGCTATACTGTGATTCACTATTTGGTACACAGACACACAACACAAGTTCCGACAAAATTTGCTTTTTAACGCCTCTCCGTCACCCTGAGGGTTCTGCAACCTCATCAGAACGATGTCTTCCGCATGCAAGTCAACAGTAAGGTTACGACATCCCACTGTGTTGATCTGAAACTATAATATTGAATGATAAGGGATAAATTTGAAATTGCCCTGCATTTGCTTCGAACTGGTAGTAAAAAAAACAACTTTATTATGCTCCATATCTTCACGTCGAACTACGTGTCGGTGTGATCGTCTATTGACAGGTGCACAGCTTTACTATACTACATACCTTTGCGTAGAACTGCATTGGTTCGAAAAATGGAACAAGGAAAATATAAGGAGAACAATGAGGGTGCAAGGATAACAGGAGAACAAGGGAAATTCAAGGAGAACAAGTGGAATACAAGGAGAGCAAGGAAAATACAGGAGAAAAGGGAGAGAGCAGGAGGATAATAAGGGAAATACAAGGCGAACAGCGGAAAGAGAAGAAGCAGAATATAAGGAAAACGAGGGCAATATAAGGACAACAAGGGAAATGGAAGAAAAAGCGAAAGACAAGGAGAACAGGGAAAAGACGAGGATTACATGGAAAGACGAAGATTACAAGGGAAAGACAAGGATTACCAGGGAAAGACAAGGATTACAAGGGAAAGACAAGGATTACAAGGGAAAAACAAGGATTCCAAGAGAAAGACAAGGATTCCAAGAGAAAGACAAGGATTACAAGAGGAAGACAAAGATTACAAGAGGAAGACAAAGATTACAAGAGAAAGACAAGGATTACAAGAGGAAGACAAGGATTCCAAGAGAAAGACAAGGATTACAAGAGGAAGACAAGGATTACAAGGGAAGAAATGGATTACAAGGGGAAGAGAAGGATTACAAGAGAAAGACAAGGATTACAAGAGGAAGACAAGGATTACAAGGGGAAGACAAGGATTACAAGGGAAAGAAAAGGATTACAAGGGGAAGACAAAGATTACAAGGGAAAGATATGGATTACAAAGAGAAGAGAAGGAGAACAAAGGCAAGCCAAGGAGAACAAGGGCAATACAAGGATGATACATGAGAAAAAGGGGAGCAGGAGGATAACCTCGGGAAAACAAGGAGAACAAGGGAACTTAAGGAGATCAAGAAGGACAAGGGAACACAAAGAGAAAAGGCGGAATACAGAGATAACAAAGGAAATGCAAGAATAATAAGAATGGAAGGAGAATAAGGGAAAGACATGGCCTGGAAGGGGAAGACGAGGAGAACAAGGGAAAAACAAGGAGAAAAAGGGAAAGGCAAGGAGAAGAAGGGAAAGGCAATGAGAACAAGGGAAAGGCAAGGAGAACAAGGGAAAGGCAAGGAGAACAAGGGAAAAACAAGGAGAAAAAGGAAAAGGCAAGGAGAACAAGGGAAAGGCAAGGAGAACAAGGGAAAAACAAGGAGAACAAGGGAAAGGCAAGGAGAACAAGGGAAAGGCAAGGAGAACAAGGGAAAGGCAAGGAGAACAAGGGAAAGACAAGGAGAACAAGGGAAAGACAAGGAGAACAAGGGAAAGGCAATGAGAACAAGGGAAAGGCAAGGAGAACAAGGGAAAGGCAAGGAGAACAAGGGAAAAACAAGGAGAAACAGGGAAAGGCAAGGAGAACAAGGGAAAGGCAAGGAGAACAAGGGAAAAACAAGGAGAACAAGTGAAAGGCAAGGAGAACAAGGGAAAGGCAAGGAGAACAAGGGAAAAACAAGGAGAAAAAGGGAAAGGAAAGGAGAACAAGGGGAAGATAAGGAGGACAAGGTGAACAGAAGAAGGAAAATGTAAATATAAGAACAAGATGAATAGAAGGGGAACAAAGCGAATACACGGAGAACAAGGGAAGTGGTTGCACTTCCATATGACTGTCAGTTCTGAAGTTAACCCTATACATTATGGGGAGAGACATGTATTTCTACGTCAAAATCCCCGGAAAATCCAAACAGGCAACTTGTCTCAACCAGTATTTGAACCCAGGCCGGCTAGTTTCGTAATAAGTCATCCTGACCACTTCTCCAAAGCGGTGGACTACTCGCTCTGGAGGTAAGAGACTCGCCAGTCTGCGGAGCACAGAGATCGCAGTTGGACTAGGACGGTCGATCGCATTGCTCGGTTTAATTAAACACGTTGGTAAACAGCACAGCTATTCGGTTAATAAGAGCAGTTCACTGCCCTAAATTAATAAAAGTATGCGAGTGATAGTGCTCCTGATCTATCAGAAACGACTGGAACTGACAATTGCCTTCAGGAAATTAACTCAATCCTCCGCCTCTTTTAATCTCTCCGAAACCAGATGAAAATACAGCACAGCGCATTCTTTCAAATTCCAAATCCATTGTCGCTATTCCTCTGCATCATTCCACTGTCCTTCTAGTCCCTTCTCCTTATTCATTGTTGAATGATGTCATAATATATCCACGTAAGGCTCCAATACCGGTTGTGGAGCTAGATCGGAGCTTGAACTTGCTTATGTCTGTGGAAACACCGGAGCACGCAACCAGTCTAGTGGAGCGCTCCTCTCCGTTTAGTCCCTGTCTGACATCTCTGACGTAAGGCTTGGGCTTTTCATCTTTCAACATCGTACCAATTTAAAAAATATCTTGGTTTTATCCTGTCTTCTCACATTCTCGTAACATTGTCCATATCATTCGAGTTTTTTTTTTATGAATACAATACATGAGGGTCATTTCATAAATAATGCACAGGTTGGCAGAACTGTGAAAATTACGCCAGTTGCAGTTGAAGAATTGAGGTAGAAGCACGTGTGTTTGTTTCGTCCATAACATATTTTGTGTCTAAGTAACGAGAGCTAGAAATGGAGCCTACACGTGTCTCGGGTGCTGTAACGATTGAAGATCAAGGATCGAATCTTTATGTGGCAAATCTTCACAGAAATCCACAGCGGAGGGGGGTTTGTGGTGAACTTAAAGTGGACCGTGGTACAGTTTCTCGTTGGGCTACTCGTTTTCGTGTTACCTTAGACGAAGATGCAAGACGAGAAAGGCCGAAAACATCAACACATGAATTAAATGGCGGATTCTCTTCAAGAAGATCGTCGAGCGACGTGTGAAGAACTTTCAGAAGCTACGGGGATTAATAGTAATAATAATAATAGTAATATTGATAATAATAAGAATATTCATGATAATGATGAAAGTAATAATAATATATTATTATTATATCATCATTATCATTATCATTATCATTATTATTATTATTATTATTATTATTATTATTATTATTATTATAGAAATAAAATTGTCCCTTTCTTTCGTCATTTTCATGATATGAAGTAAATAATATGTATAGGCCTACACTACGTTTCACCCTCTGATACAGTAACATTTTAATGTAAAATTTTACATGAAAGATTACACGGAACAACAAGTTTTTAAACTGTCTAGCCTTTATTAATCAGTTAATCTTTTAGTACTTTGATTTTTATTGTACCTGTAAATTTAATATTAATTGTAATTGTAATTGTATTCTTAATATTGTAGTTGTAATCCCCTGGTAGAGGGAAAGAGAAGGCCTCATGGCCTTATCTCTACCATGTTAAATAAATAAATAAATAAATAAATAAATAAATAAATAAATAAATAAATAAATAAATATTACTAATATGTGTGCCCTAAATCTGAATTTAAAAATCCAAATTGTCCCTTCACGTACCATTTTCCGGGGAAAATGAATTGAATTTTTTATGACAACATTTTTTATTTATTTTTTTTATTTTTCGCTGCTATTCACACTAGGGATTCAAAATTCCTCATAATACTTGCAAAATGTGCACTGGATACAAAAATGATGTAACATAGTTTAAAACACGACAACAATAAAATATTTTATGCATATAATGAGAAAAATCTCGGAATTTGAACTTACATTTTAAACATTTTCTGCAGGACTTCTGTTTATAACTAGACACGGGACTATATTTTACAAGGAACTAACAATAATCTGCAAGCATGCTGGATGATGATCTTCCTTTATATCGCCTTTTCATTTCAGATATTTCTTGATGAAATCTTTCCCCATGCTCGTCGCTTACTGCTCCAAAATTAGGAGGAAAGAAATCCAAATGAGAATGTGAAAACTGTATTTTGAGACACATATTACACTTAATTTTGCCATATCCACTTAACATGGTTTCCACAACAATTTCTATGTAGTTCTGTACCCTAAAATTTCCAAGGAAATTTGAGAAAACGTCTTTGAAAGCGCATCATGCCATTCTTTCTGTAACGGAAAGTTTTGCACCAAACAAAGGGTCAGCCATAACTTTGTGAATTTGTGGACCGATGAAAATGCCCTCTTTTAATTTTCCTTCACTCAAACTGGTAATTATTGTAATATTAGCTTAAACATGTTAAAAGTAATGCATTATGAAAAATTCGTTTCTGCATCAGGAGTCACAGACTAATAATGAGAAGCAACACTTCTGAACAGAACTCATTCATCAATTCCGCCCCATTTCATTCCATCAGATTTACTCTGAAAGTTGTAGGAGATTGCTTTCGTGTCGCACGCAGTCCACAGGATCCTCAGTTTAATATTCATTCATCACAAAGCTTTCTACATCATTTCCAGCTAGTCGTGTGATGCGGCTGTGAACATACTCTTGATTCGCAATCATTTTCACTGTCTGGCCCTTAAATTGTACAGAATGGAAAGAAGTTCGAGTACTTCAATTTTCTGGAATTTTCAGACATTTTCGGCACATATACAAATACAGATTTACGGTTGCTTTTCCGAAGTTTTCCTTTCACTAAATTTATTTCTATACGGTATTGTATTGTATTGTATTTACTAACATTCCATGGTATTCATACATTGCTTTACAGCTGGAATATGGAATAAGTCAAAAAACTTAATACTATTATAAAGTCTTAATTTATAGTTACAGTCTAGATGAAAATATACAGACGAGATTTACAATATAGTCTACTAGTACAACACAAAGTTTTAGTATCAATTTCATGAAGCGTTATTGAATGTCATGAATTCACTTACAGAATAGAAAGCGTGAGAAATTGGTACTTCTTTAATTTGGCCCTAAATAATTTTATGTTTTGAGTTTCATTTTTTTATATCGATAGGGAGGCTATTAAAATGTTTACTGCCATATAACGCACTCCTTTTTGATAGCGCGATAGACTTGCCGATGGAGTATGAAAGTCATTTTTTGACGTGTATTTATGCTATGACCTGTTGAATTAGTTACAAAGTTTTCACGATTATATACGAGGAAGATTATTAATGAAAATATATACTGACAAGCCATGGGCATTATTTGTAGTTTTTTGAAAATAGTCCTACACGATTCCCTAGATTTGGCACCCACTATTATTCTAATTACTCTTTTTTTGCAATAGAAATATACTGTTAGTATCTGTGGAATTTCCCATGAATATTATTCCAAAACTCATTACCGAGCGGAAGTATGCAAAGTATATTGTATATTTACTATCTTTTTCATAGATCTAATAGCAAAAGAAGCTGAATTTAGTTTGGGGGTAATTTCTTTAATATGATTTTTCCAATTTAACACATTATCAATTTTTAAGCCAAGAAATTTGGTTGTTGTTGTTTCTAATAGGTATCTATTGTTAATTATTGCGCTAGAAATTTGCGAGGTTGAATTTGGACAGGATTTAAATTGAATTATGTTAGTTTTGTCACATATTTTGAAGAGAATTTCGTCTGTTGAAGATTGGAATGTGTTGGAGTTACAGGCTGTAATTACTATACTTGTGTCATCTGCAAATAATATGGGATGACCTACATCTTTTATTAGGGAGGGGCAAGATCATTTATAAACACTAGAAAAAGTAGGGGACCTAATATTGATCCTTGAGGAATTCCATTATTGATAATTCCCCATATCAAGGCAAATTTCATAGTTGTATAGGATGTCTTCTACGCTTCTTTGTTCGTCCCAGTTCCGATGTCCTACTGTCATGATTTTCTTCGTACGTCTCTTCATCTGAAAACAAACGCAAACTTACAATACTTACAATACCGTATCATTTAGTGTTAACTTGATGTACCTGACATAATTTCCGAATACCAGCAATAATGTTTTATAGGTCATCCTTTCATAACCAATAATAATAAGCTTACGTCTGTATTTTGATTTCAAAATACAATATTCAATTTATTATAATAGAGGTACTTACCTCGTACATATAATATTTCATCTTCTTCAGCCATCATTAACTTTATTCAAAGAAAACAATGCAAATGAAACACACACGAGCACAGTACGTTAACGCAACACAGTCTATACAATTACGCACGTGTCTAGACAGCGGGCATTGATTTACACCACTGCACCTCAGATGCCGCTTAGTGATTTCGATTTTGCTCTTTAACAAATTCTGCTGCCACACGGCTATCGTAAAAAAATTACTTAAGTTACACCACTTTGCGTATGAAGACATTTCACCTATTTAAAAGTATCAAAATAAGTCAAAAATAGATATTTCGTGACTTACACAACTTCATCTAAGGCAGTAGAGCAAGTGGACAGTTTCAAATACTTGGGGTGTACTATAAGCAGTATAGTTGGCGCCAGCGTTTTTGGCGTGTGTCCTAGATATATAGTGCCTATTTTGTGAGCATGTTGCTAGTGCAGCTGAGAATGGTACCACTTCCTATACACGTCACATCAGCCATTTTTCAAATACAGTTGTCAGACTGACTGCGGAAAATGTAAAACACTAGCTCTTAACGTTCCCATTACTTATTTCATACTCCAAAAACGGTGACGCGGACTTGTAACATGAGCTGCTGCCAAGAAATCATAAGGAGAACAGCAATGGCAAAGAAAGCTTTCAACAGAAAAACGAGCATCTTCTGAGGACCTCTGAAGAAAGAACTAAGGAAGAGACTAGTGAAGTGTTCTATGTGGAGTGTAGCATTATATGAGTCAGAAACATGGACATTACGACGAAGTGAAGAGAAGCGAATAGAAGCATTTGAAATGTGGATATGGAGATGGATGGAGCGTGTGAAATGGATTGACAGAATAAGAAACGAAGCTGTGTTGGAAAGAGTGGGTGAAGAAAGAATGATGCTGAAACTGATCAGGAAGAGGAAAAGAAATTGGCTGGGTCACTGGTTGAGAAGAAAAACTGTCTTCTGAAGGATGCACTGGAAGGAATAGTGAACGGGAGAAGAGTTCTGGGTAGAAGAAGAGATCAGATGACAGACGACATTAAGATATATGGATCATATGCCGAGACTAACAAGCAAATGTTCTGATAGAGGCAGATAAAAAAGTTAAATATTTTTCTTCCACCATGTTAACAATGTCAAAAGAAGTGCTTATACAAATTTTGGCCACTCGACCGCAATTACGAGGGACGTAAAAAAATAAGTTCACCAGGGGCCGCTAACAGAAAAAGAACACAATTTCATTGCACAAATTTATTGGAAGATACACAGACATTTTTGAGCTATTTTTTAACATATTTTCCATCGGAATTGAGACATTTCTCATATCATAAGATCGACTGAGAGAGGTCAAACGCTGGTTCCGATCTGAGGCGGCTGACTTCTACGACATAAAAATTGATCTCATTGTATGACAAATATCTCAATTCCAGTGGGGGGGGGGGGAGTATGTTGAAAAATAGCGCAACAATTGCTGTACCTGTTTCAATAAATATTTCCATGCAATTGTGCTTTTTTTTTTTTTTTTTTTTCTATAAATGGTCCCAGGGAAAATCACTTTCTGGGCGGCCTCGCAATTGCGGTCGAGTGGCCAAACTTTGTATAAGCACTTCTTTTGGCATTATTAACATGGTGGAAGAAAAAAAATTAACTTTTTTATGTGACCCCATCAGAATATTTGCTTGTAAGAGGAAGGCAGAAAATAGGAAAGATTAGAGAATGCTGGATTTGCAGTGAAAGACCTGCTCTTGGGCAGAACTCTATGAATGAAACACTTCACGTCTCAACAGTTCAAATAATAGAAAGTTGTAATATTTTCAGTAGTGACACAATCAATAAGCAGTATAAAAGGATAATAGAATGATTAATATTTCACAGACGAGAAAAATAAATAAGGCAAAGCAACATTATACGAGCATTTGGAGATTCGTTCTTCGTTCTACGTATCTTTCATATTTCAAGCTCGTTCTGGTGTAGAACATTCTAGTCATTGAATACGTTCCATGAATCGTAATTTGGATTTTAAACTTTAATTCGCTGAACGTCCCTTCCCCTTCAACAAAGGGAACTCGTTTTCCAGGCAGTTTGTGTTACAAGTTAATACGTACTTCTCCCGTGTCGTCCCAGAAGTTGTTCTTCAGGGTAATCGTACACTGTGCAGGGAAACTTTAAGTGTCGTTACAGTAGGACTCAGCATTTTTACTCCCGACAGAAGATGAAAAGAAGAGATTAAAGTCACATTTAGAGAGATGCTCCAGAAAGTTAGTACAGCTCTGTGCGTTCGGGAGCTGGGAGCGTGTTTACTTCTTGCAGTAATTCTTCTTCATATCTCTAGTTCAATAAATCAATAGCATATACATCATACAGATTATTTAATGAAAACTTATTTACTCGTAAATTCTCGAGGTCCGCTTTTATTCGCCATTTTTTTTTCGAACTTTTCACACTATTTTTAAGAGAGGATGGTATATTTTTTTAACTTTTTTCCTATTTGGTGTAAAATATTAATTTTTTGTATGTAGAGAGCTCATAGCTATGGCATCTCAACCAAATAAAATTATATTTTGAAAAAAAAAATTACCTGGGGGCCCAAATTTGAAAAAAATATACGCAATGCAGGATTGTACTAAAACCGATATATCTAAACCGTTTTTAAAGATAGATTCAAACAGTTTTTTTAATGTATTTCTAAAAGCATGTTCTACAAACTGTCTGTAACAGAATTTTGATATTAGTCCTACGTTTGTAAATAAACAATTAAAATTTAATAACAATTTTCTGATTTCCTTTCTTGCAAACAAACGGACGTATTTTTAAAATGAAATCAACTAACAAAATTCTGTTACAGAGAAAAGTTTCCTAATAGTCTAAAGAATGCGTGTTCTAAATTTCATGCATGTATCTTTAATAGTTCAGAAATCATATCCATTTTTGTCTGGCAATGTAGCAAAAAAAAAAAAAAAAAAAAAAAAAGTTACTGGAAACCGATAAAAGCGGGCGTTTAAAAATGGCGTCTCAACATCCGATAAGGGCACAAATACCCACAAAATGTTATGCAACCCATTCCACACATATCGAAGGGTATTTTAAAGAAAAAAAATATTTTTGAAAATTTAATATACCGGAAACAACAATAAAAGTGGGCGAGTGATTTAAAAATCCATAACGCATGAAGTTTAAAAATGGCGACTCAACATCCGATGATTATAATAATAATAATAATAATAATAATAATAATAATAATAATAATAATAATAATAATGTTTTATTTTCGCTGGCAGAGTTAAGGCCATAAGGCCTTCTCTTCCACTCAACCAGCCTTAATCAATACAATACATAAATTTAAATTACAAATATTTACACTACACTTAAAAGGTTCTCCAGCAATATTCTTCACTACACATTTATCTAAATTTAGATAAATCTATAAGGTAAAGTAGTAACTTAATTTATGAGCTAATTTAATTCAATGAATTATAATTAATTTAATATTTGAGATAGCTAGTAAAATGATGAAAATTAATTTAATATAAGCTTACTAGGACTATGTTATAGGGAGAATATATATATATATATATATATATATATATATATATATATATATATTTCTATTTCTATAATGAGAATATTAATGTAATTGCCATTAGAGGTTTTGTAAATCTATTTAGAGAAATTAATGATAATAATAATAAGAATGGACAGATGTTAGTTTCATTATAAGTAACAAATATAAATCAGCAATTCATCTGTTAAGTAAGAATTTATGTAATTTTGACCTAAATGAAGCTATTGTTCAACAACCCCTTATATCACTCGGAAGCGAGTTCCAATTTCTAGCAACTGAAACTGTATAGGATAAAGAATATAATAATAAGAAGGGCACAAATACCAACAAAATGTTATGCTATGCATTCCATACATATCACAGAGTATTTTAAAGAATTCCTTTTTAATTTACTAATTTTTCACCAAAAAATACCATCCCCTCCCCTTAAACAAAACTCTGAAATACTTGAGTAAGAAGCTGTGAGCAGAGGCTCAAGATACAGACTAATAAAAACTGTACAAGGGCACGAGAAGTAGAAGGGGGAAAGAGTAGAAGTTTAAAATGAGAGAAAACAGAAGAAGAACGGAGAAAATGGGAACGGGAAGGAGAAAGATAAGCACGACTCAAAGAATTAGAACACAGAGGAGTGGATAACATAGTGGCACTTGAAAAATAAGAGCATAATGGTACAGTCGCATTATTAATAAAACTTGTGTACAGGCCAGTTACTTTATGGTGACAGCTCTGGCCTGGCGACGCAGTGGTTTGGGCGAGTTCACTGTTTGTTCGAAGGGGTGTTCATTTTAGTCTTCCCCTGGCTGCGTTACCGGTCACATCTCGGGAGCGTTAGTGTGGGAGTACAGTCGCGCTAAGGACGTACTACACCACCACTGTCTTGTGTGTTGCAATTTAGTGTGTTTGTTACGTACATTTCATTTAGTTACTTAAATAGTTGTAGTGCTTCTGTTTTGTATTGTTTAGTGTGTAGTATTTATTGTCTAGATTCACTGCTATTTTCTGTTTGTGAAAATGTTGCCTGTTAGAAGCAAACTGAAAGGTCGGGTATTGCATTCGCAGTCGCGAGAAGTCGTGAGCAACGTGTAGCCCTTTATGAAGATAGCGTCGGAAGAAAAAACGTAACAAATGTTGGAAAACTTATAGCAGAGTTTACCGCTGTGTCTGAGAGCTGTGTTAGCCAAATAATAAGGAAGAGTAAAGACATTGATAATCGGCGCCAAAATCAACTGTGGACAACTTTAATGAAGCTGTCATAAGACGAACCAAAGCAAGAGTTCTATATTTCACAGAAATAGCGGCCCACACTTAAAAAAAATATATATTATTGAAATTGAAAGACTATCGAATTTCAGGGAGGTATCTCGACTTTGAGGAAAGTTATTTTGAAATTAGGATTTCATTGAAAAAAAAAACACAAAATAATCGCTAAATTCTGGTGGAGCATCACAGCATTAGGGCCAAAAGTTTGCAGTATTTGAGGAAAATAAAGAAGTACAGACAAGAAGGCCTCCCCATCATTTACATGGATGATGATGATGATTATGATTATGATTATGATTATGATGATGATGATGATGATGATGATGATGATGATGGGAAAGGTAACAGTGAAGCACTGATGAACATTACCGGTATTTCCGCATGAGTATATTTCATTGTTAATTAGTGATTAACTGTGAAATATAGTGATTCGATTGCTGCTCATTGTATTTCCACATTAGTGTTTATTAGTGACTATTGTTCCGCACTGCTGCTCATTTTATTTCCAAATTAGTGTTTATTAGTGACTATTGTTCCGGAGTATGAGGTGAACACAGTGACAGGAGCTCAAAATTATGCAGACCCTGCAAGGTGAAACTTCATTTCTGATATGACTGTATTTCCCTCCCTCCATTCGCTCCGTCTCGGATCGGTCTCCCTCCCACAGTCGAACCTTCTCCTCTCTCGCGTCGACGAGCTGTCACCATAAAGTAACTGGGCTGTACTTAGAAATGAAGATACTGACATTTTATCATTTAAACAAATTCCACATTGGCTCAAAAATTTTATTGCCTATTCTATGTTAGCTATTAGTAAGGTACGAATTTTTAGGCACTATAGATGTAGATATAGGCAAGAAAAATGGCACTAAAATAAGCATTTCAAAAAAGGCACTTATAACTTAAAGCAACATTATACATCAAACGTCAGTTTTCGGCAGAGATGTCATTGCGACAATGAATTAATTCCTCCAAATGTTCTAATGAAAATTGATGTCTGTTAATTTTATAGACATGATGGTACCGATAAGTAATAACATTTCCGTCTAAGGCTTATCTAATTTCATAAATTTATTTTAATTTAATTTTGCGGCAAACGTTTTCCCTCACCAGTGTGCATCTTCAGATATTATTGGTTCATTTTAAATTATTTGGTTTCTCCGCGCTCTGGTGGCAGTAAAATGTAACAAATATAGAATAATCGATAATTCTTCGATTTCTTCGCGCTCTGGTGGTAGTAAAGATATTCAATATTGAATTTTCAATTTCTGTGCTTTCTGGCGGCTAAAAGAAAACAAATGAGAGATTTAGGCAATTTTAAGACATTTATTTTATTGGGTTATTTTACGACGCTGTATCAACATCTAAGTTATTTAGCGTCTGAATGATATGAAGGTGATAATGCCGGTGAAATGAGTCCGAAAGTTACCCAGCATTTGCTCGTATTGGGTTGAGGGAAAACCCCGGAATAAACCTCAATCAGGTAACTTGCCCCGACCGGGATTCGAATCCGGGCCACCTGGTTTCGCGGCCAGTCGCGCTGACCGTTACTCCACAGGTGTGGACTTGAGACATTTATAAGTGAAATGGGTGATTACTAGTAAAATAGGCATAATAGTTACTATAGAATTTGCATATATAATATTCCAAGTACCATAAAATAAATAATTAAACTAACAGCCTAATTTTTCAGTTTAAGGAATAAAATAGGCAGGTATTCGCAGCTTAGTGGTTAGATTATTATAGATCTTTAATATTCTCTTTCGATATTTCAGAGAAAAAAATGCTTTGAGATCTGCTGAACGTATTCAAATTATTCTTTAATATGAGTGTGACAGCTTTCTTATGTTTTTTTTTTCCTTTATCCGTTTTACTTCACCTGTAGTAAAAACTTACAGACCACTGCGGTGTGGGAGGGGAGGGTATTGTCTCCGAATCAACAAAATTGTGGGCGCCTCTGGATGACCGCGGAGATATTTGTTATGTCAATCAATACGTTTCAGGAAAGGTTGAAAAGATCAGGCTGAGAATTAATAGTAATGTAGGTGCTGTGTAATTATCTAAGATGTCATGTAATTAATTAAGTTGGTATGTAATTAAAGTGACTTGTAATTACTTAAATTGACAGTAATTGGGTTTAAAATAGAAGTACTGTACGTGTAAGTTAGGTTTACTTTCCTTGTAGTAGGCGTTATTTATAGCGCAGTCTTTATTTATAGTCCTAGATTTATTGCATTTATTTATTTATTTATTTATTTATTTATAGTTAGGATTAATTTTACGTTTATTTATCAATGTTATATTATTGTTGTAATTATTGTAATTTTATTGCTTTACTTATTGTATACTATATGTCACTGCTACCGGGTGTATAACCATTTGCAGTGTTAATAAATAAATAAATAAATAAATAAATAAATAAATAAATAAATAAATAAATAAATAAATAAAGTAAATAATAAATAAATGAATAAATAAATAAATGAGTAAATAAACAAATAAGTAAATAAAAATTAATGAATAAATGAATAAACAAATAAATAAATAAATAGGTAAATAAATAAATTAGTAAATAAGTAAATGAGTAAATAAATAAATGAGTAGATAGATATTTACACAGATATTTATTTGTCCTTAAGAAACCAAAGGTTATAAGACAAATCACAATTAAAATACAACAATATAAAATGTAACTAAAAATCAAGTAAAAAGCAATATTAAATATACATTATGCTAAAACATTTCTAACACCATTGTTATCATATTGTAAATAAATAAATGAGTGTATATATATATATATATATAGGTAAATAAATAAGTAAATAAATAAATAAATGAGTAAATAAATAAGTAAATAAATACATTAGGCCTACATAAAGTCGGCCTGGGTAGCGCAGTCGGTATAGCGATGGTCTTCTGTGCCTGAGGTTGCGGGTTCGATCCCAACCCAGTTCGATTACATTTAAGTGAGCTTAAATGCGACAGGCTCATGTCAGTAGATTTATTGGCATGTAAAAGAATTCCTGCGAGACAAAATTCCAGCACACCGGCGACGCTGATATAACCTCGGCAGTTGCGAGCGTCGTTAAATAAACCGTAATTTAAATTTTTACATTAGGTATATTAAGAATAACTCATTTTTTTAATAAACTTGGAAGTATCAATAATTTTAATATATTTATATTTTCCAAATGTAGGCTAAGTTAAATGTAATAACTTTAATGCAATTATCATCTGTGCTCATGATATTTTCAGTACCAATGCACTGATCGTATTAAAACATAGGCCTAGAGCTAGGGAATAAGATAACAGAATCTATAACAGTCTAAAATGGTACGTTTGTAGGACACTTTAGAAAACTTTTGAGTGACGATATTGCCAGGTATAGCTCAAATTTGATGCTTTGGAATTAGTTATTATTTAGACGTATTCATATTCGACTAATCGTACGTCAATATAAGGTAACTTAAAGGATATCCTGAACTTTCATAAGTAGATAATTATTAAGGATCGGATTTCTATGTAATTAAATATTATTTTTGCGTGTGATAAAACACAATTAATAAAGTTAAAAATTCCGAACATGAAGTTTCAAGTTTAAAACCCGAATTTTATTTCACATAAAAACACATATTTTCACAATGAAATTATGTAAATACATATTTTCAGGAAATATATTATAAACATATAAATCTTGGAGTTTTTTTACTTAAATAATTTTTTACAAGAACTTTTAAACATTTTAAAACTAAATCAATTATGTCACTCAGAAGTACGTTATCTTTTTGAGAATTCTTGGTTGCTTCGAGTTTCTAAGCGCTGTATGGTGTATCCGTGATCCATTTTTGTAATAGTATCGCCTCAATTCCTGAGAACTGCTAGGCAGCATATCAATGCTATTATTAGAGAATAAATTAACATGGACAAGGAGGAGAGATCTTACAACACATAATTAGGAATGTTTATTGTTGCTGTAGATGATTTCATTCCACGCTTTGTTTGTGAAACACAACAGATAACAGCTTGGGTATGAACATTATTTAATTTAAACAAATCTCTCGCCTCTCGCTCATGTCTATCAAGTAAGGCAATATGTCTTGTTGTGATTCCCTGTTACCGGGCTTCGTCAATCGCTATCCTTCAAGATATACTGAAAGATGGTTGTTTTTAAAAAACGATTTGGCTTTCCTATTAGTAAATCTAAGCTTTTTGTGTGACACCATAAAAAAAACTCGAAACATCCAAAAACCTGTTGTCTGAAACAGGGAGGTGCGTGCCGTGAAAATTAAACTAGACTCGCTACCGGTTCAGAAGTACAAGTACTAAGGGACAAATTCCAAAATGTGTTTGGGAAAAACAGTGGATATAAAAAAATGTGTAAAGTTGCTCAAGTATTGGAGGGTGTGCCTGTAGGTGAAATTGACGGTTTTTGTGTTTGTGACATTTCTGTCTTTAAATGTGCACGTCTGACGTTTGTGATGTGGAAATATCGTTTTCACAGTATAAGTCGTTGTTCAGAGATAATCGGCATGCATTTGTGATGGAGAATTTGGAGATGACCTTTGTTGTTCACTGCAATTCTCGGCCAACTACTAGCACTCAAGAGTGGTTGGTGAGTACCTAGCAACATTTTTTTTTCCAAGCTGAGTAAGGTATTTTTGTCATATTAAAAAATACTTTTTTATTTTTAGCAAATATTTTCGTACTTCTTAGCACATAAAAAATAAATATATTTAAATTTTTAGCACATAAAAATCCGCTCGCTAATAATTGTATCACATGAAGAATGGTGACAATTTTATAATTGAGTTTGTAATCTTATTTTCAACAGTCAGCACCTGCATAAATTCCCCTGAGCTTTCTAATGGATGTATATAAAAATATTAGGACTGTGTGAAGGATTTATCAGTTTTGACCAGCATTTTCATAGCGGCTGTGTCGTGCCTCATTTCCCCTCGCAGCTCACTTCATTAGAGTACTTTTGAATAGTAGCCGGTGCCCGTTTGTTAGAGATTGGTATTCTAGAAAAAGCTGCTGAGAGTGTTGCATCATGACAATTCAATTAATTCTAGACTTCAAATAAGCAAAATAAATAAAACTACGTCGGACGGTTTAAAAAAGATTTCAAACTCCCATGCCATTTCCTATTCATTGCGTTGCTGAGCGTAATTTATTTACGTCATCAAGAACACGACGACATTGTAATGACGTCACTAGGAATCTAAGGCGGAGTAGCTATTTATACCCTCTGCTCTCCTTGTAAAAACAATCTGAAAATATAAGCCAGCGATTCCGAGGAACTGGAGATTACTGAATGAGCCAAAGTTTCTAAAATCAGAGTTCGACATGGCTGACGGTACGCATCTGAGGCAGAGACTAAACACTTCAAATCCAGGGAATGCTGTTGCCATTTCGATGTGTTTATATTACGTAACAATACGTATTTTCAAATCTGTCTGATATATAGAAAAATATTGTGTCATATAATTTTATACATCTATTTACTTACTTACTTACTGGCTTTTAAGGAACCAGGAGGTTCATTGCCGCCCTCACATAAGCCCGACATTGGTCCCTATCCTGAGCAAGATTAATCCAGTCTCTACCATCATATCCCACCTCCCTCAAATCCATTTTAATATTATCTTCCCACCTACATCTCGGCCTCCCCAAAGGTCTTTTTCCCTCCGGCCTCCCAACTAACACTCTATATGCATTTCTGGATTCGCCCATACGTGCTACATGTCCTGCCCATCTCAAACGTCTGGATTTAATGTTCCTAATTATGTCAGGTGAAGAATACAATGCGTGCAGCTCTGCGTTGTGTAACTTTCTCCATTCTCCTGTAACTTCATTCCTCTTAGCCCCAAATATTTTCCTAAGAACCTTATTCTCAAACACCCTTAATCTCTACATCTATACTAATAATAAATCTGTAGCCAAAATTTTTCTGGTAATTTTCGATTTTCCAAAAATAATTGGTGTTAACAGGTATAATTAACCATCCTGAAACCGAAAATCGCTTTTTTTAAATTTTTGTTTGTATGTCTGTTTGTCTGTCTGTCTGGATGTTTGTTACCTTTTCACGCGATAAAGGCTGAACCGATTTATATGAAAATTGGAATATAAATTAAGTTCGTTGTAACTTAGATTTTAGGCTATATGGAGGTTATAAAGGGGGTTATAAAGGGGCCTGAATTAAATAAATCGAAATATCTCGCTTATTATTGACTATCATGAAAAATATTACATAACAAACGTTTCTTTAAAAATAATTTCCGATAAGTTTTATTCGATACAACATTTTTATAGGACTGATATTTAATGAGATAAATGAGTTTAAAATTACAATAACAACGCCATCTAAGGCGCTGTACTGAAATAAAAACAAATTACTTCGTCTACAAGGGGCCTTGGACAACAACAATCGAAAACTATTAAACAAAGCCTAAGAGAATGTTTCTGTGTTTGTATGACGTAATATCGGAAGCTAATTAATTTTATTATTTCACCATTGGAAAGCGTAGTTTCTCTAGATGGACATAATTCTACAATGTTATTACAGTAACTTCTGAAACATATAGCAAGTAATATAAAGTATACACATTAAAACTAAATGATATGTCAATCTTCATTAAACTATGGTTGCATGTAATAACAATTAAGAAAAATGTTAAAGGAATTGTCATTGCACCAAATGATTGCTCTCTGAACCAAAATGACCGCATTTTAATGATTTAAATACAATTTAAATTAAGTAACATATTTATCCTTCTATCAAACACGAATGTTCTCTGGATCAAACGTCCTATTTTAATTATGTAATTACTTTATATTTATTTCTAACAGGTGCAGCGGAGCGCACGGGTACGGCCAGTTAATTCAATAAAATTAACCACTTAGAGATGTGTCTTATCGAAGATCTTGCGATATCTAACCCACAAGTCAGGAAGTCTCGCAATATACAGGGTGGAACTGAAATAGCCTTGCAGAATTCCAGAGCGAATAGCTCATGTTTATATAACAACAAAACCGTAATATGATATTGGTGGAAACTAGGCTTACTGTTGATGTTTTGGGCCACTGCAGTGCACTGTGTTAGAAAGAGTGGGTGAAGAAAGAATGATGCTGAAACTGATCAGGAAAAGGAAAAGAAATTGGCTGAGAAGAAACTACCTATTGAAGGTTGCACTGGAAGGAATGGTGAACGGGAGAAGAGTTCGGGACAGAAGAAGATATCAGATCATAGACGATATTAAGATATATGGATCATATGTGGAGACAAAGAGGAAGGCAGAAAATAGGAAAGATTGGAGAAAGCTGGGTTTGCAGTGAAATCCCTTCCCTTTGACAGAACAATGAATGAATTATTATTATTATTATTATTATTATTATTATTATTATTATTATCATCATCATTATTATTATCATTTTAAGGTTTCGTAACAAGCTGTTTTTTTACGGAAATGGGTAAATCAAAACGTTTGAGGCAGGCCATGTAGCACGTATGGATGAATCCAGAAATGCATATAGAGTGTTAGTTGGGAGGCCGGAGGGAAAAATACCTTTGGTGAGGCCGAGACGTAGATGGGAGGATAATATTAAAATGAATTTGAGGGAGGTGGAATATGATGATATCAAATCCATTTTAATATTATCTTCCCATCTACGTCTCGGCCTCCCCAAAGGCCTTTTTTCCTCCGGCCTCATTATTATTATTATCAGGGAAAGGATTTATATGTAAATACATATTTACTTATAAAGCTAATATAATTTATATTTTGCATTATCTTTATGTTTCACAATGTGTAGGGTTGAAAAATCCTACTTTTATTTTCCATATTTTTCCATATTTTAGAGTTTAGTACATATTTTCGTTAATTTCCATATATTTTCCATATTTCATATAAAACAGTCCATATTATATTAGGTTTAACAATAAAACAAAACAAAATTCCATTAACTTTTAAAAATACATTTCAACAATAGAGATTTAAACACATGTTCAGTAATCCCTTTAACATCAGAGTTATTTGAAAATTAGCAGTCCTATCAACAATGGGAAAGTAAGTTACAAAACTGTATTAATTTAATTTAAAATTTTTAACAGACTTCAGTTGTGCAGCTCAACAGTTAAATGCCAGTCAGAGTACACATAGGTTCAGTTTTGTAAATCATACTATAAAGACGGTAAATATGCCAAAAGTACGTCATTCAGTCAATTTAAAATCAAAACTAACAAGTTACATTTCAGAATTTAAAGAAGATGGTTTATCAACTGACAATAAAATATTATTTTGTAATTTGTGTCAGTGTGCAGTATCATCTACACAAAAGTTCCTGGTGCAACAACACATTACAACTAGTAAACATCAGGCCAACAAACAACTAAATTCCAAGCAGAGACAATTGTTTTTAACACAACCAACAACATCGAATGTAAGATCTGAGTTTAACATCGACCTGTGCCGTTCTCTCATCTCTGCTGATATTCCTCTCTACAAACTAAAGAATAAGGTCTTCAGGGAATTCCTTGAAAAATATACTCAACATACAATCCCGGATGAGTCAACACTTAGGAAGACGTATGCTCCATCCATCTACGATGAGACAATACAGAAGATAAGAGATGAAATTAAAGATAGTTCAATTTGGGTTTCCATTGATGAGACTCCCGACAAAGAAGGTAGACTTGTTGGTAATGTAGTTATCGGTTTGTTAAGTGAACAATATTCTGAACGAATTCTTTTACATTGTGATGTTCTAGAAAAGTGCAATAACAAAACTATAGTTAAACTGTTCAACGAAGCTATGGGTATCCTGTGGCCAAAGGGTATTATGTACGATAATGTGTTATTCTTTATTAGCGATGCTGCCCCTTATATGGTCAAAGCTGGACAAGCATTATCTGTTGTATATCCTAAATTGACTCATTTTACTTGTGTGGCGCATGCATTTCATCGTGTGGCAGAAGTGGTCAGAGACAATTTCCCTAAAGTAGATTTGTTGATTTCATCAGTGAAAAAAGTATTTCTCAAAGCTCCCAGTAGAGTTAACGTGTTGAAAGAAATGTACCCTGAAATTCCATTGCCACCAAAGCCAATTTTAACTAGATGGGGTACATGGCTAGAAGCAGTTGAATATTATGCATTGGACTCTGAAGATGCAGTCTCAATTGATACTGCGAAAACAGTTACCTGTGACATAAGTGTGAAGAATGACTTAGCTCACATTCAGCATACATTTTCATGCATCATAAAAACGCTCAAAAGTCTCCAAAATAGGCACCTTTCACTATCTGAAAGTTTTGAAATTATAAATAGTACTGTGGAACAACTGAATCGTGGTAGAGGTAAAGTTGCAGATGCAGTAAGAGCTAAGGTGGACACTGTACTTTCAAAAAACCCTGGATATGAAGAACTACAAAAGGTTGTTGCTGTGATGAGTGGTGAATCAACAGTGAAGATTAACTTGGACTTATCCCCAGCAGACATTGTGAAATTGAATTATGTACCAGTTACTTCTTGTGACGTCGAACGCTCTTTTAGTCAGTATAAATCTATCCTCAGAGACAATAGAAGAAGATTCACTTTTCAGCACTTGAAAGAAATGTTTGTAACCTATTGTTATGGTAACAGACAATAAAAATTGTGTTTTGTTGAAACTACATTGGAAGATAAGGTACGTCCATTATATTTTTTGTTTAGTTTGATTAAAATGTACCAATATTTAACGTACATAGTCATTTTTTTATAATTTTAAGTCCATATTTAATTCCATATTTTGGTAAAAATCCATATTTAATTCCATATTTTGGTAAAAATAACTACATATATATTTACATATTTCATATATTTTTAGTCCATATAAATCCGTTCCCTGATTATTATTATTATTATTATTATTATTATTATTATTATTATTATTCCTAATATTATTATTCGTAATATTATTATTCGTAATATTATTATTACTGACCACTAAGTATGTGTTTCTATAATTCTTCTCTACGTGCATGAATATTGATATTTTTAGATCTTCTCCCTAGAAGGATATAATTATCAGGTTTTATCTCAATTTTAATCTTCTTAATCTTTAGATGAGGGTAACTATTTATTAGTTATTCATTTAATAGCAATATTTTAGAAAAACTGATTCAAAATTATGTGCCAACGAACTGTTAAACGCCAGGAATTGACATGTCTTAAATCATAGCCAGGAAGAGAAAGATGAGATAAATAAATGTAATGAAGTCAGCTACCTAATGGGGTTTGAAATATCTCGTGCTCTAAAGCCTTTTAATAGAACAGAATTTCTCAAAAGAGTAATGATTAAAAATAGCTTAAATAACTTGTCCACACGAAGTTTTTAATTTTGAAAAGCTACGAATTTCTCGACCAAGTATCGAGAGAATAATTTAGAAAATTCCTGATTATATTCAAGAGGAAGGTTAAAAAATGAAGCAAGAAAAATCGTATATTATTCACAGGCTCTTGATGACAGCAGTGACATTACTGATACAGCAAAGCTTGAAATTTTTATCCGCGGGATTGATCAAGATGTTAGTACAGGAACCACCACTGGTTGTAGTTTTCAAGCCAAGTACCTTTCCTCCGTCTCCTAACTTCATAGGTTGTCTGTCGCATGTAATCACTGCAGCTCGAGTTTTGGTCACAGCTGCCGTAAAGTATTGTTTGGTTCTGTCTGGAACTTCATGTCAGAACTACGGCAGTATGACGGTATGAGGGTTAACAAAAACATTACAAAATAATTTTTATGCTCGACCATGCCGAAACACCTGTAGCAGACACCTGGTAGCAGACCTTTAATGCATGTCATTAAAGTACACCTACTCATTAAAGGTCAGGTCTTTCAGCCAATGACGACTCAGGTTACAACTGTTCAGCCAATGACAGGCCAGCTTTCTACCGTTATAAAACCGCAAGTATCGATTATTCTCGGATATGCAATTGAAAGAGAATTAGCGAAAAGTCACGGAGGCTGGAAATCCAATACTGTCGCAGAAGGTTATGTTCTGTTACTATAATAATTAGCGTTAATTGTAAATAATATTCAAGTTAATTCAATTTGTCATCTCGTTTTTTCAATGTCAAATTTAATTTCAATGTTATCTCTGTAGGTTCTTATGGCCTAGCAAGGTCAATGTGGACATCTGTTCCTCGGAAAAAATCAATACTTTCGCGTCTGCGCACATCTCACAACATACGGGACATTGGCCAAGGTCAGATACAAAGAAAATTAATAATATCAAGTTAGAAATATGGTCGAGCATAAAAAGTCGTATGAAACTCGCCTATAATGGTAATTAAGAAGCCCGTATGAAAATTATGAAACGAGCGCAAGCGAGTTTCATAAATATCTATACTCACTTCTTAATTACCTTCATTATAGGCTCGTTGCATAATGTACTATTAGGTAAGCCCGAATTATTTTAGCGTATTTATTATGTTATAGTTTTAATGCATCGCGATATTTGCCAATGCAATTCGGAATTTTGCGACATTCGTTGCTGGCAATGTTGGACGTAGAATTTCATGGAGTAATTGCAACTCGTTAATCACGGGACAGAGGATGGGAAGGAGAGAGGTGGGGACACCGTTGTCGCAAGTTAGAGCGGACGTGATCTGAATTTTGTCAGTGAATTTCGGTTCACCTGGTGGTCAGAGAACTGAGAAAGCCGCAACATGATACCAGCATAACGTAATGTGTGTTATGAAAGCAAACTGATTCACAGGCACGACAGCGAGAGCTGAATTACGTATGGGTGATCAGTAATTCGCGTCGCCGGCGTAACTATATCTACTTGCAATGTGAAATTGGAATTACGTATGTTGAGTCTTAATTTAACTCAATCGTAAAGTATTTATACAGGGACATCATTTTATTTTTACTTCAATTTTTATTGTACCTGAGTTTTTTAATGTACTTCACTCCCACACCTTCTAATAACGAAGCTCAACGGTCATCCACACAGATCCAAGACCGCATATACAGTCATAGTAGTCTTACGGTCGTAGTAGTAGTAGTAGGGTTTAAGAAGGGCGCGTCAGCTACTATGGCTATTTGCGCCCTTATCTAAAATTCTTAATATAACAAAGACATAAATAATATAATAATCAGAGTGCTAAAAGAACTAAACAGCGTTGTCACCATAAAACGAGGCACACAAATGCAGTATACATAAGGTGATTTCTACAGAATCATAAAAGTGAGTAATTCTACCACACTAGGTGGTATTCAAAACGAACAAATAAAACACTAAAACTAAGGCCACCAGAGATAACTTGTGAATCATATTTTAAAACCATAAAATTTTATAAAATATTCGGATGTATAAAGTCCGAAATCTCAACAATGTAAAATCAAATATAAAACAAATGTAACCTCCGGATGTAAAGGGTCCGGAGGATAAGTAAAACGGATCAATAAAAACTAAATACGGTCATAGTAAACAGTACGTTCCAAAAATATGTTCGCGTTTTCCAGTGACGAAAGAGCTTTCAATATTGCATCATTTTCCATTTGCCTACGTCGCATCCCGGTTTCCCCCACCTGCTTCTATTCGCCTCTCTGTAAATGCTAGTGGCTGGGCTGTCTTAGCTCTTTTCTGGGAACATTAATTTCTGTTAGGAATTGGACGTCTACATAATATTATACACATATAATTGTTTAAAATAACTTAAATAAAAGGGCCTCGTTAAGTAATTAGCTGTCACGTGATTTCCTCCCTTTTTACGACGCTGCGACGTAACCACTTGTACCGACAGTAGATAGCATGTCTGAGTAATTTTATCTTTTCGGATCGCGCAGAAGTGAAGATTGAATTTACAGTACGTGAGGTCTCTTTTATAGAGTAGGTACAGAATTATTTCAACATGAATTACTGATACGAAGTACGAACCTGGTAATTGGAATTACGTACAATAGTCTATAGTGCGATAATATGCACATTAGAACTGAAGCCTGTATCGAAATGAACGGCAACCATTTTAAAAAAATGTGTTTAAATATCCATATTATGATCATTTTTCAATTTAACTTCATTCTCTATAGTGTACGCTAATGTGTTGTAGACAGTATAATATACACTGCATAATGAATACGTCCGCATGGAAAGCTCAGTTCGTGAGTAAAAACACTCATTGTTAATACTGTACTGTATTTTGATTAAACAAAAAACTAATGAAAATTACCAAACTCAAAATCGCGATATTTCCTAGTTTAAGTAAATGGATGAGCTACTTTTCTTCCCTCCTTACTTACTTACAAATGGCTTTTAAGGAACCCGAAGGTTCATTGCCGCCCTCACATAAGCCCGCCATCGGTCCCTATCCTGTGCAAGATTAATCCAGTCTCTATCATCATATCCCACCTCCCTCAACTCAAATCCATCTTAATATTATCTTCCCATCTACGTCTCGGCCTCCCCAAAGGTCTTTTTCCCTCCGGTCTCCCAACTAACACTCTATATGCATTTCTTGATTCGCCCATACGTGCTACATGCCCTGCCCATCTCAAACGTCTGGATTTAACGTTCCTAATTATGTCAGGTGAAGAATACAATGCGTGCAGTTCTGCGTTGTGTAACTTTCTCCATTCTCCTGTAACTTCATCCCGCTTAGCCCCAAATATTTTCCTAAGCACCTTATTAGTTACGTTCCAAGTGCCTAATCTCAAAACCTTATTCCTTTGCTGTGGTCGTGCCAGAGAATCAGTCCTATTCCGAGGCTTATTGTAGGGATTCGTAACGAGCTGTTTTTTTTACGGTGATGGGTTGTTAGCCCTTCGCCCAACCCGCAAGCCGGAGGACCACCTCCCTCCTATACTTAGTAAAGTGATTTGTTTGTATATTACGTGAGTATCATCGAACTCCAGTCGTGGAAGGAGGTAGCAAACTGTGTTTCCGGTTCTTAATCGTTGATCCAAAGGTAGAGTCAGGTTAATATTAGAAATGTTAGTAAAAATAAAATGATGTCCCTGTAGAAACTGCCTTCTCTTTCACCGCATGTTTATCCATGCATTTTTGGATATAGAGTCCAAATCTGTAGAAGAGACTGCATTCTCTCTCCTCTTCTGCAGATAACACAAATCGAAAAAAAAAATAATTAAACTTTATAAAAGGGTAAAGTGAAAGGTTTTGCCAGAATGTAACATTTTCAAGTCCACGGGAAACGAATGCCGGTCGCATGAATAGAAAGCACACACACTGAACAAACGCTATTACTGCAGGTGATACAGTTCCCTGCCATATATCTGAACTTCATTGATCGTGTCCCTTGCGCACATATGTCCCAAGCGGATTATTAACTACAGGTTGTTCGTTAGGACTTGAGCTCCGGATTTTGGTTGCGCAGTGGCACACGTCACGTTGCAAAGGGAGGGAGAAGAAAGTTGTCAGTTGTGTCTCTTGGTTTGGTCTGAAAAGTCTGAACCCGGGATGGGATCTTACACTTGGACACGCTTTGGCTCACTGTAACACGGATGTCCAAGTCCTACAGGTGTCATTGTGAATCCGATACTGACAGGTGGGTCATCCTGCCTCAGCTCCAGATCCGCCACATAGTAGCTCTAGAAAAAAGATTGGACAGCGACTTGGACTAGGAAATAATATTGTAAAAATGATTCTTCTTCAGGATTTAGAATAATCGATTTGTCAATTCTTTCGTGTGCTATAAACAGTGTCTGTTGTTGTTCTTGTGGGCCACAAGAGATAAAAAATAATTAATCATGTGGCATGCATATTCAAACTTTACGACTTGTTATCCACAGTACCCAATTTTCAACAAAAGAGGACCATTTTCTCAGAAACTATTTGAGATAAAGTAATGAAATTTTGCAAACTCATTTATTATTACTTTTTTATTGGGTTGTTTTACGACGCTGTATCAACATCTAGGTTATTTAACGTCTGAATGATATGAAGGTGATAATGCCGGTGAAATGAGTCCGGGGGTCCAACACCGAAAATTACCCAGCATTTGCTCGTATTGGGTTGAGGGAAAACCCCGGAAAAAACCTCAATCAGGTAACTTACCCCGACCGGGATTCGAACCCGGGCCACCTGGTTTCGTAGTCAGACGCTCTGACCGCTCATTTATTATTGCACAACGCAATTTTTCGTTGAGAAAATCTGTTTTAGGTGAATATTTAAAGAACTTTACTTTGGCAAAGCAAGTTGGGAGGCCGGAGGGAAAAAGACCTTTAGGGAGGCCGAGACGTAGATGGGAAGATAATATTAAAATGGATTTGAGGGAGGTGAGATATGATGATAGAGACTGGATTAATCTTGCTCAGGATAGGGACCAATGGCGGGCTTATGTGAGGGCGGCAATGAACCTCCGGATTCCTTAAAAGCCAGTAAGTAAGTAAGTAAGTAATGATTTTTTTAAATACTACTACATTTTTTGAAAATTCATTTTGAAGAAACCATCCGAAGTTCTAAACGTTTGTCTGCAGGGATTTGTTACATATAATGTAGAGCAAATGTGTACAAAATTTCAGAACCATATCTTTAATAGATCATGAGCAGACAGTGTATGCGGGATGACTTAAGGAAAAGTGAAGTTGTTTCGTATCGGAGTATATGGCACGTGCCGCGCCGTCCGTCTTTTGTGTACCTGGCGAGTACAGCAGCGTACAAAACGAAGGAACCCGATCTGTTCATAGTAACATTGCAACGCAATGTGTGCAGTTGTGTTATCCTGCTCAAGTATTTAGTACGCGTTGAATATGTTGTGCTGATCCATTCATAATGGCAAAACGTTAAATTCGCTCGGAGATATGAAATGCAATTAAGAAGTATGAGAGTGACATTTTATGTATTAACGAAGACAATATCGTGTGTAATGTATGTAAAATTGAAATAAAACCAGAACAACTCAGGCTATAGAGAAACATTGCAACATTACATCGCACAGGAAATGGTTGAAATGAAATCTGAGGAACCATCTACTACATCATCATCATCATCATCATCATCATCATCATAATCATCATCATCATTTAGTTGTGCGGGTCTAACGACACGTGCAACATGATGCTCAGTACAAATATTCCTCTAAAGAAATTGAGTGATCCCCATTTTAGAGGTTTCCTTCAGAAATTCTCTCGATACAAAAACTGTTTAAGCGATAGGCGAAGACGATTCAGCTTCGACAACTTACGAGAATATATCGTCGTTTACTGTAACGCTGGTAATTGCATCAATGATGACGAGAACTGAACCTTGCAAGGAATGTACTACAGTACGTTATTTTTCTTTTCCTTCTGACAGTACGGAGATACAGTAGCATGTTGACGTCGTCTGTTTACGTTTAAAACCTGTTGAGCCAATGGTCTGAATGAAAAAAATGTGACATATATTAAATGTGCACCTACATTCAACGATAACTCATCCCGCCAAATACCCACATAGGAGACATCCGGCCCATACCATCTTTCCATGACTATTCCAAAGGTTAAGGGAAGGAGGGCACGTGGTGCGAAATTACAATTCCATTTCCACACAACTATTTTTGCTTGTAACTTTCGACTCGGTCATTTCCGGACCAGGGTTCCTTATCTCAAATTGATACATGTGCCCTTCGCCATCATCCCTGAAAGTTTGCAACACCGCCTCGGAAACACCCTGTATAATTTGATATGAAAGGCTTACTCCGCAAAGAGTTGAAGTTAATTTTTCAATTTACTTTATACTTCCTATCGAAGTAAGAAATACTCGTAATAATTATACCACCAACAAAACCAATGCTTAAAAATAAACTTGTTTCAACAATGAATAAGTTCGAATATATATTTTCTTTACATCGAGTCTGATGTGCTTCGTCAGATCGAAACTTTGATGACATCATCAATGCTGCTTACTCTGTGAAGAAAGTGCGAAGGAAATATTTATAATTTACAAGTAAGATGAATATATTTTGATTCCATTTTATTGTTTTCTGAATTGTAACATTCACTTAAAACTAATTTAAATTAAACGTGACCTGTGTAACAGCTGCTCATAAACTGTTTATGAGAGTTGGAGGACGGCAAATTTTAGCAACAACCAGGGGTGGAACCAGAGGTCTGCATCGGACGTTTTCGCTCGAGCGCCAATTAGTTCATAGCATAATCCGATAGGTAGCGCACATGCATGATAGGTAAAATTGTCGCGAGCGATAAATCCTCGAATGGTATAAGCCGAGCGTTAGACATTCGTTCTTGTTACAGTGATGAACTGTGTAGTAACATCATAGATGTTTATCATTTCAAAACTTTGCAGTGTTTAACTAGCCTCTCCATAGTACAACTACAAAACTTCCTTTAAAATGTACTTAATATAAATGTTGTAGGTAAATGTTTTTTTTTTTTTTTTTTTTTTTTTTCCCCCACACAGGAGTGATTTTGTTTTTGCCACATCTGATAGATGTTTTTGGATGTAAATGTAATTATTATAAAGGGAGAATACAATTACGATAATACAAGAACCGTATCAAGTTTTCTAGTAATAATAATAATACTTACTTACTGGTTTTTAAGGAACCCGGAGGTTCATTGCCGCCCTCACATAAGCCCGCCATCGGTCTCTATCCTGAGCAAAATTAATCCATTCTCTATCATCATATCCCACCTCCCTCAAATCCATTTTAATATTATCTTCCCATCTACGTCTCGGCCTCCCTAAAGGTCTTTTTCCCTCCGGCCTCTCAACTAATACTCTATATGCATTTCTGGATTCGCCCATACGTGCTACATGCCCTGCCCATCTCAAACGTCTGGATTTAATGTTCCTAATTATGTCAAGTGAAGAATACAATGCGTGCAATTCTGTGTTGTGTAACTTTCTCCATTCTCCTGTCACTTCATCCCTCTTAGCCCCAAAGATTTTCGTAAGCACCTTATTCTCAAACACCCTTAACCTATGTTCTTCTCTCAAAGTGAGAGTCCAAGTTTCGCAACCATAAAGAACAACCGGTAATATAACTGTTTTATGAATTCCAACTTTCAGATTTTTTGACAGCAGATTGGATGATAAAAGCTTCTCAACCGAATAATAACAGGCATTTCCCATATTTATTCTGTGTTTAATTTCCTCCCCAGTATCTTTTATATTTGTTATTGTTGCTCCAAGGTATATGAACTTCTCCACTTCTTCAAAAGATAAATTTCCAATTTTTATATTTCCATTTCGTACAATATTCTCTCACGAGACATAATCATATAGCCTACTTTGTCTTTTCGGGATTTACTTCCAAACATTTCATTTAAAAGTAATTTAAACTAAATGTGCCCGTGTAATAGCTGCTCATAAACTGTTTATGAGAGTTGAGGGAGGCAAATTTTAGCACTGCCTAGGAGTGGCCCTATACCTAAATCCGGCCCTGGTTATGTTTATATGTTAATGATCGATTTTCAGGATTTGGCTACGTCACAGAGAGGAAATGAGCATTGTTATAGTACAGCGATGACACGTGAAGTGAATATCCTCTTGGGCGTCCTTGTTGCTCCCCGGGCCTAACGCACGCATGTACACATGTGTGACACCGCCGCATCGATCAGCGTCCGGCGCTCACACGTGATGCGTTTCGATTAGGCACTTACTACCCGACGAGGCGAGGCCCGAGTGTAAGAATCTTGGCCGACCGCGAGTGTATTGACCGCCATGGCCACGCACTTCGAGTCGAGGTGCAAGTCTTTCCACCAAGACCCTTCACGCCATGCGACGTTATTAGCTAATACAGCAACAAAGCTGAAGAAAAAGAAGATGACGACGTTTGTGATGGAAAAATCGATTTTCACATTTAAGCGGGAATTTGCATTTTGAGATAAGTTACATGTCCTTCAAGTAGACCTAGCTTTCGACTTGTTACGCAATGATCCGTAAGCGTACGCGTGAAAGAGAGTGCGTTCTTCTACGATAGGAGTAATAAACACCAGAAAAATTAGGACCGAATTAAGCCAGCGAGAGTACAACGCATGGTGCAACTTACCTCAAAAGGGAAAAGGCGATATTCATTCATTCATTCATTCATTCATTCATTCATTCATTCATTCATTCATTCATTCATTTTATTCCATAGATCTTACATGAGCAATGAAGCTTTAAAATGTGGAACAAGTCAAAATTTTACAATATTACAATTACAATTTTTTACAGTTTTACAATTTAGTAATTTTCTACAATTTTTACAATTTTGTGCAATTGTTTACAATATTTTGGCGAGATGTAGCGATAAAAGAGTAATGGAACGGAGAAAAATTCTCTCCGGCGCCGGGATTTGAACCCGGGTTTCCAGCTCTACGTGCTGATGCTTTATCCACTAAGCCACATGGGATACCACCCCGGCGTCGGACAGAATTGTCTCTGATTAAGTTCCAACTCTTGGGTTCCCTCTAGTGGCCGCCCTCTGCACTACGTCATAGATGTCTATGAACATAGGACCGAAGTCCACACATGTGCTGAGGTGCACTCGTTATGAGTGACTAGTTGGCCGGGATCTGACGGAATAAGCGCCGTCTTAAATCACTAAGTGATTTAGGCATATCATATATATTTTAATGTACCGAAGTACATATGATATTTCCATGCAGATATTCTGCGTCATCATACGATGAAAGAGTAATGGAACGGAGAAAAAATATATATATGAGATGTAGTGAGATGAGGGGAGGTCCGAGGATTCGCCAAAATATTACCCGGCATTTGCCTTTTGGTTGGGGAAAACCTCGGAAAACCCCAACCAGGTAATGAAATCAAAGGGGGGTAATCAAATCAAAGGGGTTGATGCCGAGGATTCGCCATAGACCATCCGGCTTCAGTCCCACGTCTGTGGAAAACCTCGGAAGAAACCAAAGACCAAAGGGGATCCAATCCAAGCCCAAACGCAGCTCCGGATCAGCAGCCGAACGAGTCTGCCGACTGAGCTACATCGATAGCTCTACTAAAAGTATACAATACATAGCCAATCAAATTATTAAATTTAGAAACGCAAACGATCATTCATAAGTTCTGTACAGTGAATTCACTCCCTCTAACAAATGGATAACTAAGCCCGATGGAATGACTAGCGGTGAATGGAAGGAGGCTATCAAGATGACTGCTAACGTAAGTGCTGTAAGAGCCATACCCGGTAGGTCTCAGGACAACCGCTGCAGGCGATGCCTCAGTGAGATAGAAACCCTTGGACATGTCCTGGGAGCCTGCCCTTATGGCGAAAGATTGCGTATACATAGGCACCATGAAATTAGAACTAAACTGGCCGATGCCCTTAGAAAACTAAAATACACCGTCTATGAAGTCCACGGAACTGCCGACAATGGCAGTAACAGACGAATTGACATAATCGCCATTAGCGAATCCCTGTCTCAGGGTATGATAATTGACCCTACCATCAGGTTTGAAACGTATAAAGGACAGCTTCAAGACATACATGAGGAAAAACGAGCAATCTACGTTCCAACCATCCCGTATTATAAAGCTAAATACCAACTTCACGATATTAGTGTTACAGGATTGATGTTTGGACTGCACAAATCTTTTCTGAATGAACTGGCCCTCCTCATAATTAGAGAGTCAGTCAAACTTTTACGGAACCATCTATATGGACTCTAATTCAGTGTACTGAAAAAACTGACGCACCATTATCATTTTTCTTTCTCTTATTAATTTTCATTGCTTCTTTACTTATAACTTTTCTAATTCTGTAAATTGCCATTGTTTGTTTGTTTGTGTACTTGTTTACTTCTTTCTTACTCTGTTACCTTTCATCATTTATTTCTTCTTGTATTGTTTTGTATGCTTTGTCTAAAGGCAGCCTCTAATTTGAGGGAGCTCAATAAAATAAAAAAATTAATATGTGAGTGATTCAAACTCACAAGCAAACGTTCTGATGGGGGCAGATAAAAAAATTATTTTTTTTTCTTCCACCATGTTAATAATGTCAAAAGAAGTGCTTATACAAATTTTGGCCACTCGACCGCAATTACGAGGCTGTCCAGAAAGTGATTTTCCCTGGGGCCGTTTATAGAAAAAAAGCACAATTGCATGGAACTATTTATTTAAACAGATACAGCTATTGTTTCGCTCTTTGTCAACATATCCCCCAATGGAATTGAGCCATTTGTCATACCATGGGATCAATTTGTGTGTCGTAGAAGTCAGCCGCCTCAGATCGAAATCAGCGTTTGACTGCGTCTGCACCTCTCTCTGTCGGTCCCATGATATGAGAAATGTCTGAATTCCGATGGAAAATATGTTGAAAAATAGCTCAACAATTGTTATGTCTTTTTCAATAAATTTGTCCAATGAAATTTTTTTTTTCTGTCAACGGCCCCTGGCGAACTTATTTTTTTACGGCCCTCGTAATTGCGGTCGAGTGGCCAAAATTTGTATAAGCACTTCTTTTGACATTATTAACATGGTGAAAGAAAAAATGACTTTTTTATCTGCCCCCATCAGAACGTTTGCTTGTCAGTCAACAAGTGACTCAAATATTTGAGCGATGTCAGAATTGTGAGTGAGTGAGTGAGTGAGTACAGTAAATTACTATTAATGGAATAGCATTATCGGGATATTAACATAATGACTTTCTTGCATTTTCTCTCAGCTCTCTGAGACACATATCGAATTGTATAGGCGAGTATTCCCTCTCATTACACTTAAGAACAAATTTTTATTTTTTGTCTTGCTCCGATATAAAAATAGGTGAATATTATACTAATATGTCTGCCCTAAATATGAATTTAAAATCCAAATTGCCCCATCACGTACCATTTTTAGCGGAAAGTGAATTACATTTTTATGAAAAAAAATATATATATATATTTTATTTTTCACTGCTACTGATAAAATTACAACACACTTGGGAAACAGAATGCCTCATAATACTTTGAAAATGTGTACTGGATACAAAAATGATGTTACTCAGTTTAAAACACAAAAATTACAAACAAAAATATTTCAAGTGTGTAATGAGAAAAATCTCGGAATTTGAACTTACCATTTAAAAGGATTTTCTGAATGATTTCCGTTTATAGCTAGAACCGGGTCTGTCTTTTACAAGGAACCAACTATAGTCTGCAAGCATACTGGATAGTGATCTTCCTTTATTTCGCCTTTCCATTTCAGATATTTCTTGATAAAATCTTTTCCCATGTTCGTCGCTTACCTCTCCAAGGTTAGGGGGAAAGAAATCCAAATAAGAATGTAAAAACTGTATTTTGAGAGACATGTTACAACCCATTTTCTCATATGCACTTAACATAATTTGCACAAGTTTGATGTAGTTGTCTGCCCTAGAATTTCGAAGGAAATTTGAGCAAACATCTTTCAAAGCGAGCCATGCAATTTTTTCTGTAACGGAAAGTTTTTCCTCAAACAAAGAGTCAACCATAACTTTGCGAATTTGTGGACAGATGAAAACGTCCTCTTTAAATTTGCCTTCATTCAAATTGGTAAACTTTTGTTTTGAATGCCGGAAACCAGATCATTGTTTGTCCAATGCGTAGACCTCACTTTGAACTGTTATGAAATTTACTGAATAGAAGGGACCAATATCTGTTTATTTATGAGAAGTACAAAAGAACATGTCAACATCCATAAGGAATCGGAAATATAGGTTATAAACTCATAAAATGCATTAGCTTTTGTTTTGGTTTACAACCTCCAACCCACGCCAGTTGTTTCCTGAGAGAGCGCTTATCGAAAAGTGAAATCATAGTATATCTTAAAAACCTTACGTGATACGAAGAACAGAGATGCATTTTCGAATTCAACGCACACCAAACAGTAAGAGACACATCGTTTTAAGCCGGAGCAAAATTCTTTTCGTTCAGTGTTATGAACAAAGCTCGGAACTTGGGGACTTGTGTCGTGCGCATGAATAAGGTTGCAGGCGCAACGTACACAAAGCTCACCCTGCAAGTGGTCAGGGACAGTCGTGTGTACTAAGAACGTGGTCACATCGAATGGCAAGAAGACGAACGAATAAACTGTGTCATGTCGAAGCAAATGACATTCAGAGAATTACAGGTAAACGGTCTGTTAGAGGAATGAGAAAATACGTGGTATTCGAATGGGTATTATTGAAGTTTGAAAATATATTTCTTAAATTTTAGGTACAGAATTTCGTGGAGGAATTCTGAGGAGATACATTATTTTCTTCGAATCGAAAGTTTATATTTTGTAAGTTGTGCCACACATAAACTAGAGCTGGAAACGGGCATTCATTGAAAGACATTGCAGTCTCTTAAATCGTGGAAAATTTGTCCATAGCCATGGATCAAGTCGTAGTGGAACCTTCCCTAGTAGTGACATAGAAATTGAAAACTATTTTCGAGAAAAAGTTAGAATATTTATCTTTCTCAGATACGAGATCAGCTAGCAAGTGCTGAAAATCGAACTGGAAACAGAGACAGTGAAAACATTCAGTATTTTAAGTTTGCTTCCGTCACTTCATGTGACGTGGAAATAAGTTTCTTTCGTTTCAAATCATGTTTAACTAACAGACGAAGAAGTTATGGGTTCGAAAATCTTCGAATCCATGTAGTCATATACTGTAATAAAATGTACAGAGCAGAACTTTAAATTTGATATATTTTGCATGTTTATATATATATTCTTTAAAATTACGTGTTTCAAGCTACCATAATAGTATCAATATGTTGTTCCGGCCAGGAACCACCTTTATAGCAGACCTGACAGTACCTTTGTGCTGGAAGCGGGAGTTTGTTGACATTGAAGTCCGGTCGCTTAGCCACGTTCAAAGACACAAGTCCCCAAGTTCCGAGCTTTGGTTATGAATGTGTTAGTAGTAAGTACTACAAAGATAATGAATTAAACGATGTCGATATATTCTTCTATTAATCTATCATAGTTATGCTGTCGGGATGTGTTCGAAATTATAGACTAATACTCATATGGTCTTACTAATAAACCGTGTATAGTTTTTATACGAGACTTATACAGAGATGAAACAGAAAATGTTACTAATAAACCATGCATAAGCGATGGATGTATAGACAGCCTGTATTGTATTGTATTTATTAACATTCCATGGTATTCATACATGCTTACAGCTAGAATATGGAACAAGTCAAAAAACTTAATACTATTATAAAGTCTTAATTTATAGTCACACTCTAGATTAAATATATACAGACGAGATTTACAATATAGTCTACTAGTACAACACAAAGTTTTAGTATCAATTTAATGAAGTGTTATTGAATGTCATGAATTCACCTACAGAATAGAAGGCGTGAGAAATTAGGTACTTCTTTAATTTGGCCCTAAATAATTTTATGTTTTGAGTTTAATTTTTTATATCGATAGGGAGACTATTAAAAATTTTTACTGCTATATAACGCACTCCTTTTTGATAGCACGATAGACTTGCCGATGGAGTATGAAAGTCATTTCTTTGACGTGTATTTATGCTATGAACTGTTGAATTAGTTACAAAGTTTTCACGATTACATACGAGGAAGATTATTAATGAAAAGATATTCTGACAAGCCATGGGCATTATTTGTAGTTTTTTTTAAATAGTCATACACGATTCCCTAGACTTGACACCTATTGTTATTCTAATTACTCTTTTTTGTAATAGAAATATATTGTTACTATCTGTGGAATTTCCCCAGAATATTATTCCAAAACTCATTACCGAGTAGAAGTATGCAAAGTATATTCTTTTTAAGGTATTGATATTTACTATCTTTTGCATAGATCTAATAGCAAAACAAGCTGAATTTAGTTTGGGGGTAATTTCTTTAATATGATTTTTCCAATTTAACACATTATCGATTTTTAAGCCAATAAATTTGGTTGTTGTTGTTGTTGTTGTAACTCTATATAGAGAAAAAAAAATGGCCACTCCTCTAAGAGCTGTTCGTATCGATTGTTATTTTATGATGATAGTTGCCTTGGAACCACAAAAAACAAAACCAAAGAGCACAGAAAAATTAGAATTATATTGCTGTAGCTGTACCTTTTGACCAAAATATAGCGTGGTAATCGATCAGGCCCAGTTCTACTATCGATACTTAGCGCGGCACACTAACGCGCACTATCGGATGCAATAGAGAACCTCAGATGTTCTATTACCTTTCTTAATGAAGTAATGATGAAACTATGACGTAGCTGTGTAACAGTAATACTGATATACATGACATATGTAGTGATTATATTAGTAAGAAATTTACACACGACTTATAAACGAGCTATTCATTATGTATGTATAAGACAGTTAAACGACTACATAAAAGTTTTTATTCGTAAGACCGTTAAATTTTATCTTGCATAGCCTTAGTGATTTTTATCCCAATTTGGGAACAGACTATCGTTTGTTGTAAAGTAATTATTATTAGACAGGGTTTTTTCGTAGATAGGTTTGGAAGTAAACCCTCAAAAGACAAAGTATATGGTTATTTCTTGTGACGAGAATATTGTACGAAATGGAAATATAAAAATTGGAAATTTATCTTTCGAAGAGGTGGAGAAGTTCAAATATCTTGGAGCAACAATAAAAAATATAAATGATACTCGGGAGGGAATTAAACACAGAATAAATATGAGAAATGCCTGTTATTATTCGGTTGAGAAGCTTTTATCATCCAGTCTGCTGTCAAAAAATCTGAAAGTTAGAATTTATAAAACAGTTATATTACCGGTTGTTCTTTATGGTTGTGAAATTTGGACTCTCACTTTGAGAGAGAGTAACATAGGTTAAGGGTTTTTGAGAATAAGATTCTCAGGAAAATATTTGGGGTTAAGAGGGATGAAGTTACAGGAGAATGGAGAAAGTTACACAACACAGAACTGAACGCATTGTATTCTTCACCTGACATAATTAGGAACATAAAATCCAGACGTTTGAGATGGGCAGGGCATGTAGCACGTATGGGCGAATCCAGAATTGCATATAGAGTGTTAGTTGGGAGGCCGGAGGGAAAAAGACCTTTGGGGAGGCCGAGACGTAGATGGGAAGATAAAATTAAAATGGATTTAAGGGAGGTGGGATATGATGATAGAGACTGGATTAATCTTGCTCAGGATAGGGACCGATGGCGGGCTTATGTGAGGGCGGCAATGAACCTCCGAATTCCTTAAAAGCCAGTAAGTAAGTAAGTAAGTAAGTAAGGGTTTTTTCGTTGTTGTTAACTTTATAGCATTTATTAGTGCTTTATGGTTGTGCTAACTTATGCAGTTACTTGTCAACAATGTGACACTGAAATTTGTGTTCAGGTTACTGCCCAACGACAGTCCTGATATATTGTATTTTATCTTTATTTTTGAAGATTGGCTAATTAATATTAACCCTGCATACGCACAATCACAGAAATTTCCAGGCTCTAGACGTCCAGGCAATTTTCCTTCAAGAAAAATTCACTGAGAGCCGAGCCCGGGAATCGAACCCGGAACTCCAGATCTGGAAGCCGCTATGCTCACCAGTAGACCACGGAAGCAGTCCATTCGCTAGGTGAAATCAATTTTTCGTGTTGATTTCCTCTGAAGACGTTTCTCATGAAATTTCGGCCAGTCTATGTGTCTGATGTCCATCCAGCATCGTGATGAATTTGGTAGCGAAATCCAGTTACGCAAATCAGTTGTAATATCGAGGAGGATCATCGTACAAACCACACGTTACACCCGCACAGGTTGAGTGATCGTTCACCTTTGCTGAGGCATGTGCACATTAAGCCCAGCAATCGGTTGGTGGTCTTTGGCCTGGCCCCCTATGCGCTGTTTCGTACATGAGGATTATTATTTATGTTGGTATTGTTGGTATTCCTCTTCAAGTCAATAAATTGTCTTCGTCCAACGTCATGTTTCAATACGACACGGCAAGAACTCATCAAACAAACATTCAATATACATCTGGTAGGCACAAATTCAGCGTATCGGTTTTTCAAGAAAAAGTGAGTCAACAGGTGTCTCAGGAGAAGGAGCAGCACATTCGTCAGTGCTGTCAGCGAAGTCCTTGACGATGGTTTGGTATTCCACAGAGAACGGAACTGTAAGTTCCATATAACCGTCTAACCTTCAAGTCATACTGATTATAGTTACTGCAACTGATGTTAGCGCACATTGTCATAATATCTGTATCTAGTTCCATATGCTGTAAGAGACAAGCTGTTTTGCTGACAAATTGATGTGCAATAGCAATCCTACCTTTCATTTAAACATGCCAATATGCACTTCTTCTTACTTACAAATGGCGTTTAAGGAACCCGGAGGTTCATTGCCGCCCTCACGTAAGCCCGCCATCGGTCCCTATCCTGTGCAAGATTAATCCAGTCTCTATCATCATATCCCACCTCCCTCAAATTCATTTTAATATTATCCTCTCATCTACGCCTCGGCCTCTCCAAAGATCCTTTTCCTTCCGGTCTCCCAACTAACACTCTATATGCATTTCTGGATTCACCCATACGTGCTACGTGCCCTGCCCATCTCAAACGCCTGGATTTAATGTTCCTAATTATGTTAGGTGAAGAATACAATGCCTGCAGTTGTGCGTTGTGTAACTTTCTCCATTCTCCACTAACTTCATCCCTCTTAGCCCCAAATATTTTCCTAAGCACCTTATTCTCAAACACCCTTAACCTATGTTCTTCTCTCAAAGTGAGAGTCCTAGTTTCACAGCCATATACAGAACAACCGGTAATATAACTGTTTTATAAATTCTAACTTTCAGTTTTCAATTTCATTTTGTTATGAGTTGTTCCGATAAGCAAGTTATAATACTATATTAAGTTTCAAATGGGCCGTCTGTGCTTATCTAATTTTATGAAATACTAATTATAACATGAACGTTTTCGGCACCAGTGTGCCATTTTCAAATGTATAGAAGATGCTGCCTAGTTACACTGTCAAATAGATAGACGTAAACCATGATCATTATGTGTGTAAAAACTTATTGCGTATACCCTTAAATTATAACATGAAATACAAAACCCTTACATATAGTTAATTAAAACTAACACTTAAGAACAGTAAATTAAAATATTGTTTGCTATTATAATGTCCATCGTTGTGTGATGAGCGTTGTGGTTAACTTGACGTTGTAACTGTGTCAAATGGAGTGATCCAGTTTTATATTAAAAAACGTTGTTTAGTTGCCCTATGATATAAAATATTAAAATGTTAATTAAACTGTGGAAGTCATGAAATCGTCTCTTATTGATCAAGGTCCACTTCATTATGTGAAAGTGATCAACAAAAGACAAGTGGACCTTGATCAATAAGAAATGATTTCATGACTTCCACAGTTTAATTAACATTTTAATATTTTATATCATAGTGCAACTAAACAACGTTTTTTAATATAAAACTGGATCACTCCATTTGACACAGTTACAACGTCAAGATAACCACAACGTTCATCACACAACGGTGGACATTATGATAGCAAACAATATTTTAATTTACTGTTCTTAAATGTTTGTTTTAATTAACTATATGTAAGGGTTTTATATTTCATGTTATAATTTTAAGGGTATCTATACTAATAATAAATCTGTAGCCGAAATTTTTCTGGTAATTTTCGATTTTTCAAAAATAATTGGTCCTAACATATATATTGATCTAAATGAGGGGTTGGAAAGCAATGTTGGATTGTTAATGTTTAGGTGAGGGGTTTGGACTTTTTCCATTGCTAGTTGTCACAATCAAAAAATTAAGACAACGTTTCGAAGGGTGGTTCTTCCTTCGTCTTCAGGTGGAAGGAAGTAGGGAAGAGAAAAAACCTATTGTTGGGACATACAGAATAGCTGTACGTAACGATCCCAACAACAGGTTTTTTCTCTTCCCTACTTCCTTCCACCTGAAGACGAAGGGAGAACCACCCTTCGAAACGTTGTGCCTTAATTTTTTGATTGTGACAATCAGCAATGGAAAAAGTCCAAACCTCTCACCTAAACCTAACATATATAATTAACCACCCTGAAACCGAAAATCGCTTTTTTGAAATTTTTGTTTGTATGTCTGTCTGTCTGTCTGTCTGTCTGTCTGTTACCTTTACACGCGATAATGGTTGAACGGATTTCGATGAAAATTGGAATATAAATTAAGTTCGTTGTAACTTAGATTATAGGCTATATGGCATTCAAAATACATTATTTAAAAGGAGGGTTATAAGGGGCCCTGAATTAAATCGAAATATCTCGCTTATTATTGATTTTTATGAAAAATGTTACATAACAAACATTTCTTTAAAAATCATTTCCGATAAGTTTTATTCTTTGAAAAAATTTGATAGGACTGATATTTAATGAGATAAATGAGTTTTAAAATTAAAATAACTGCCATCTAAGGCCGTGTAATGAATTAAAAAACAAATGACTTCGTCTATAAGGGACCTTTGACAGCAACAATCGAAAGCTATGAAAGATAGCCTGCGGATAATGTTTCTGCGTTTCTATGAAGTAATATCGGAAGCTAAATTAACCGATTTGTATAATTAATTATTAATTCACCATTGGAAAGTGTAGTTTCTCTAGATGGACATAATGCTATAATATTATCACAGTAACTTCTGAGTGAATCGAGGACAGGTAAGATTAAAATAGATTCTTATGTACAGAAAACTTGATAGGCTATTCTGTATATTCGTTTCCTGTATTTCCTAAACTAATTTTTTATACCAAATGAGTGGTCTCTGGATCAAAATGATCGAATTTTAATTTTTTAATTAAATTTAAATTAAGTAACATAATAAACGATTTATCCTTCTATCAAACACGAATGTTCTCTGGATCAAATGTACTATTTTAATTATATAATTACTTTATATTTATTTCTAACGGGTGCAGCGGAGCGCACGGGTACGGCTAGTACACAATAAGTTTTTACACACATAATGATCATGTTTTACGTGTATCTATTTGACAATGTAACTAGGCAGCATCTTCTATACATTTGAAAATGGCACACTGGTGCCGAAAACGTTCATGTTATAATTAGTATTTCATAAAATTAGATAAGCACAGACGGCCCATTTGAAACTTAATATTGTATTATAACTTTCAGGTTTTTTGACAGCAGACTAGATGACAAAAGCTTCTCAACCGAATAATAACAGGCATTTACCATATTTATTCTGCGTTTAATTTCCTCCCGAGTGTCACTTATATTTGTTACTGTTGTTCCAAGATGTTTGAATTTTTCCATCCCTTCAAAGAATAAATGCCTAAGTGTTATATTTTCACTTCGTACTATGTTCTGGTCACGAGACATAATCATATACTTTGTATTTTCGCGATTTACTTTCAAACCTAACCCTTTACTTACTTCAAGTAAAATTCTTATGTTTTCCCTAATAGTTTGTGGATTTTCTCCTAACATTTTCACGTCATCCGCATAGATAAGCAGCTGTTATCCTGGACTTTCCTAATGGCATATTCTATACCAGACGTCTCCAAAAGCGTACTCGCGAGTAAGCCCCTTGACAGAACCGAAGCCAGTACGTAATGAGCGCGCTCCGCCTCACCCATCCCCACCTGTACTGTACTCAATGTTTATGCGCAAACGAAGAGCAGTGGTGGACTGCCATTATCATTGTGTTGGTCGGCGTGTTCCACCGTTTCACAATGTCTTCTAATCATGGACGTAATACATTCAAGGATGAAAGGGAAGTGAAATATATTTTCGTGTTAGTAGGAAGAATATGAAATGTTTAATGTATGACTTGAGGCTTTCCCGGCGTTTGATGTAGAATAACTCTTCTCGGGTTCTCAGCCAGGTGAGTTGGAGATTAGCTTCCAAGCTTTCGACGGCTAGCTCTGCCATCTTCGTCCCTGAAGAAGATGGCAGAGCTAGCCGTCGAAAGCTTGGAAGCTAATCTCCAACTTACCTGGCTGAGAACTCGAGAAGAGTTATTCTATGAAATGTTTAATTTGTTTGAAAAATCTTAAGAGTGTGTTAAAACTCAACATGTGAAAATAATTTATTTTGGGACGTCTGTATAATTGTTGGTTATACATAATAATAAGTATATTACGATACGTTTACACTCAGTTTCGCAAGATATACTTACAGTTTTCATTTTAGGTGAAATACATACAAATGTTTTGATAAATTTAAAACGAGAGAATACAAACACAAATCACACACGTATCCTCAGTCTTAACCAAACAAACTTCTTGCTAGCTATGTTCTAACTTGGAATATTGGAAAATCAATGGAGCCCTTTACAGAATGAGCATTTTTAAAATCGTGCATAAAACAGTTTCATTCCTTTCAATTATCAATATATATTAAACAATCTCTGATACGTGACTATCCATAATCTTATACAGCAGAAGCTATAACGTAACCTAAATAATATGAACAAGATAAATGATAGAAAAGTTTTAATAAAGGATGATGAAAGAAATTAATCATTTTAAAAGGTACAATTATTATTGAAAGTACAATCAAAGAAACAAATGCTAGGGAGGTAATAAAACAAATGCTAGGGAGGTGATAAAAATTGTAGGATAAACAGCCAAAATTGGTTGAAACACGTTGTTCCGTAACGTTTTATTGGTCAAAAGAAGTATGGCGTAGTAGAAGTGTAATAGTTAATATATGTCATGTGGTTTCTGAGCAATAATTAATTATAATGGTATCGGAACTTTATAGATGTAATGCGAAATGAATTATTCCATTATTGAACATTCCCCAATCAAAAGTAGAAGCTTCCTAGTATGTCAAAATAATATACAAAGTATGATATTTCTTATCCTTTCGATGTTATTATTTGTAAACATAAGGGAGATCGTTGCCGCAATCCCTCACTGACCGCTTCCATTTGTTGAGGTACGAGTCCCTCCCCTTTCTCTACAGCACACTGTGTTCGGCGGGCAGCATCGGGATCACGAATGACTATACGCGTTTTGGAGACCTCTGTTCTAGACCAAATACCTCATTTTACTATGTAAGATTATTTATTTATATATTAATTTTATATTCATGATATTTTTCGTTCAGAATTTTCATTACAACCGAGCTTTACTTTAAACTCGTGTCTTGTTTTTCTTTTCTAGCTATTCTAAGTGGAAACACACAATAGAACTCCCGTGACATGGGGTTAACACGACGCCGACCCTCTACTATAGGACAAGCTGACGATGAACAAGCATCCATTTTCTGTGCCGTAGGACTCGCTCACGCTTGACTCAACCGTAGCTCTTGCCGCGGCTGACATAATGTTAGCGTTAATAATTTTACTCGAATTTTTGTTCAATAATGCGGGATCGGAAAGGCATTAATTACGTTACCGTGTTAATTGCAGTAAGTACTTCTTAAGACGCTTCAGAACATATAAATGTCTTTGAGGATGTTAAAGACGAAAGAACGATGCTGGAACTTTTAATAGCTGAAGTCACTACAATTAATTTAAATTGATGTTGACTGATGGCGAAAAGTTTCTGGAAACGACGGAATAGGCCATTTTCAGAGACAGATTTAAACTAAAGAATATAGTAGGTACGTAATAAACCATATCCATAAAGTTCCAGGACCATTATAATTAATTATTGCTCAAAAACCGTATGATATATGTTAGCTATTACACTTTTACTACGCCATACTACTTTTGACCGATAAAACGTTACGGAACGTCGTGTTTCAACCAATCCTGGCTGTTTATCCTACAATTTTTATCACTTCCCTAGCATTTGTTTCTTTGATTGCTAACATTGTACTTTCAATAATAATTGTACCTTTTAAAATGATTAATTTATTTCATCATCCTTAATTAACATTTTTCTATAATTCATCTTGTTTATATTATTTAGTTCAGCGTTTCTCAAACTATGGTCCGCGGACCACCTGTGGTCCTCGAGGTCTGCCCTTGTGGGCCTTTAAAGAAGACTGAAGAAAAAATAAAATTCAAAGGAATTGCGTATCACACTATAGCTTAAAATCTCAGACTTTGGAAATGACACATGGCAATCGAATTTCACTCTTTCTCTCAGTAATGACATTTTATGAAATTTATTACCCTACCCGTCTATTGACTTCCCACTCTATTCTCAGCAACAAAAAGGGGATTTAAAGCACTATATACGTGGTGTTTCTCGCCATCTTTTCCCTGCACATCTGGCGCCGCGCCTGTATCCCAGCCAGGGACCACCCGCATTCATATCAGGGGACCAAAGTACCGAACCTTAATTCAATTTTAAAATATAAGTATACTGGTTTTAAAATATGCTACGAAAATGATACATTTGCTTTGGAAGGGAACAAGAGTAAGGTGGTCCGCGGAACTGTTCTGACTTTAAAAAGTGGTCCCCACTTCAAAAAAGTTTGAGAAACGCTGATTTAGGTTATGTTATAGCTTCTGCTGTATAAGATTATGGATAGTCACGTTTCAGGTATTGTTTAATATATATTGATAATTGAATTGAAATGAAACTGTTTAATAAAACTGAATCAACAAAGCCTTCTTTACTAGTAATCGTCCATAGTGTTCAATGAAGATTGTATAGTTGGCACAGATGGTAACAAGAGAACAGCTCATCATAATACACTACTGCCATCTAGCGGAATATTTGTAATGATGAAATGGCACAATAATGCATTTGAAGGCAGTTTAATATTTTCGTAAGTCAATTAATATTTTATTGTATTAGAGTACTTTATTTATTCTAATCTTTATTTACTTTCTTCTAATCGTGTAATAGTCAATTAAATGCCACTCGAGTTTTGCTTTTCTCTAGATAAATCAAAACCTTTAGTGAGATTACTGTAGATAATTTATTGAAAGAATGTTAGTTTTATCCTTAAAAAAATGCAGAAATTTGATCCAAACAGATGTAACATTGTAAAATTGCTTTGCAGAAGGAAATGTTACACTTGTTCGGATCAAATTTCTACACATTTAAAGGACAAAACTAACATTCTTTCAATCACTTATTAACATAATACACTGATCTCTTTAATTAACTGAACAATGTCTTTCCCAAATCACGCCATGAATTATTTCATATAAAACAATATTTATCCCGGAAAAGAAGCAAAAACAAATAAAAGTTTGTTCAAAATATCTCAAATAATAACCCCCCTGAAATTAATGACATTACTTATGCTTGACTACTCTCGGCTCCACAAGTAAAGAACCCTGGCCTCACACCACTTCTGCACAGATGACAGTGATTGACAGGCCAGTTAGTGGAAGCTGTTGCCACGTTTGCTCTTGGATGGACTCTTTAAATGTATTTTCTTTTGAACTGGTTGGATTCTTTCAAAAATGGAAAATTCACAACACAGCATTCTCGGCGGTCTCCTGGCGGTATCTTGTCCACAGTTTCACTAATTGGGGGAGCGTGTCAGTCAGATTTATGGCTTCCTGAACCCAACCCTGCAACGAAGGTTCTTTACTTGTGAAACCAAGAGTATGTTGACCGAGTGCACCAGTCTCGGTTAGGAACGTTTAAGTAACAGACATTAGTTAACCACGCATTATGTAGTTTTATTGTGGCACCAAGCTCGGTTACGAGTTAAATCGTACTAACCATAAGAATTTACTAACCGATGGAGTTCGTGCGGTTAAGTGGCTAACTGTGGCAGTGAATCCAAATGGAGTATGATGATAGAGAGTTCTTGCAATAACGTGTTTCTTGATACTCTATACGACTTTAATTTCACATGAGAGAATACGATGACTACAATAACGTTGTGCAGTAAAAGAGCATTTTTGTTCACTTATGACAGTGATTGGATGTGGTAAAAAAAAAAAACAAAAAAATAAAAAATATATTTAAAAAACCGCGTCGATCATAGCATTTGGAGGCATGGAAGGTGATTTATTAGAGGATATGACATTAAATAATGTTGATAGAAAAGAGGCTTGGAAAGAGGCTTGTCGAAGCCTTACTTACTTACAAATGGCTTTTAAAGAACCCGAAGGTTCATTGCCGCCCTCACATAAGCCCGCCATCGGTCCCTATACTGTGCAAGATTAATCCAGTCTCTATCATCATATCCCACCTCCCTCAAATCCATTTTAATATTATCCTCCCATCTACGTCTCGGCCTCCCTAAAGGTCTTTTTCCCTCCGGTTTCCCAACTAACACTCTATATGCATTTCTGGATTCGCCCATACGTGCTACATGCCCTGCCCATCTCAAACGTCTGGATTTAATGTTCCTAATTATGTCAGGTGAAGAATACAATGTGTGCAATGAAAGAGTAATGGAACGGAGAAAAATTCTCTCCGGCGCCGGGATTTGAACCCGGGTTTTCAGCTCTACGTGCTGATGCTTTATCCACTAAGCCACACCGGATACAACCCCAGCGTCGGACAGAATTGTCTCTGATTGAGTTCCAACTCTTGGGTTCCCTCTAGTGGCCGCCCTCTGCACTACGTCATAGACGTCTATGAACATAGGACCGAAGTCCACACATGTGCTGAGGTGCACTCGTTATAAGTGACTAGTTGGCCGGGATCCGTTCCATTACTCTTTCATCGTATGATGACGCAGAATATCTGCATGGAAATATCATATGTACTTCGGTACATTGAAATAATACATGATATGCGTAAATCACTTCGTGATTTAAGACGGCGCTTATTCCGTCGGATCCCGGCCAACTAGTCACTCACAACGAGTGCACCTCAGCACATGTGTGGACTTCGGTCCTATGTTCATAGACATCTATGACGTAGTGCAGAGGGCGGCCACTAGAGGGAACCCAAGAGTTGGAACTCAATCAGAGACAATTCTGTCCGACGCTGAGGTTGTATCCGGTGTGGCTTAGTGGATAAAGCATCAGCACGTAGAGCTGAAAACCCGGGTTCAAATCCCGGCGCCGGAGAGAATTTTTCTCCGTTCCATTACTCTTTCATCGTATGATGACGCAGAATATCTGCATGGAAATATCATATGTACTTCGGTACATTGAAATAATATACAATGTGTGCAGTTCTGCATTGTGTAACTTTCTCCATTCTCCTGTAACTTCATCCCTCTTAGCCCCAAATATTTTCCTAAGCACCTTATTCTCAAACACCCTTAACCTATGTTCCTCTCTCAGAGTGAGAGTCCAAGTTTCACAACCATACAGAACGACCGGTAACATAACTGTTTTATAAATTCTAACTTTCAGATTTTTGTCGAAGCCTAGATTTGATTTAAATCAATTATTTGAAGGTCATTTTGAGATTCAGATAAGTTGAAATTGTAATATAAAATAGTTTTCAGTCAGCAACTTATCTAAAGGTAACGCAACGATGAGAAGGCTTCAACATCTGAATACACCAGCCGCATATGTATTATATTATTGCTACTCATTGCTGCGAGAAACCGGAAAAACACACATATAATACCCACTTCTCAAAGAATTTACCATCTTGAACACTGCATTACAAATGGACATATTCCGTCATTTTAACATCCAGGTTTTCGGAATATGTATGGTAAGAACTTTGTGTTAAATTTTAACGTACCTTGTTAAGATGTTTCGACCTATTTTCGGCCATTTTCGGAACTGGTAGTTGTTGGTCTTGGCGCCTCTTGTTTCCTGTGTGGGTGCGTTCGTAGTGTAGAGTCAAAGAGTGTATGTGTTTTGAAATTGAGTTGTGTGTTGAGAATATCGTTGGGATGTGTTTTCGTGTGTCTGTATATATTTCATATTGTCCTAGTGTGTTGAGTTTCTGGCTTTTTGGTTGGACGTGCAGTATTTCCATGTCTGTGTTGATGTCTCTATAGGTGTGGTTGGCATGTGTGATGTGTTCTGCATATGTGGAGGTGTTTTGTAATTTTGTTATGGCCGTGATGTGTTCTTTGTAACTTGTTTGAAATGAACTGCCTGTTTGTCCTATGTAGAAGTTGTTGCAGGTGTTACATTTGAGTTTATACATGCCTGTGTGGTTATATTTGTTTGTTTGTGTTGTTTGTGTGTTGAGATGTTTTTGTAGAGTGTTATTTGTTCTGTATGCGATGTTGTAGTTTAATTTCTTGAATGAGGTTGCAATTTTATGTGTGTTTTTGTTTTCGTATGTTAGTGTAATGCATTTTTTGTGTTCTTGTGTTTGTGTTGCATTCTTCTGTTTTTTGTGGTTTTGTTTTGTCTTACGTATTATGTTGTCTATTATGTTGGGGTTGTATCCGTTTTCTTGTGCTATGTATTTGATTGTGTTTAGTTCTTCGTTGTAATCCTGTTGGTTCATTGGTATGTTGAGTAGTCTGTGTACCATTGTTGTTTTAGATTTTATTAGAAATGTGTCAGTTCTATATAAATCACTCTGTACAACTATTTTACATTAAATCAATTAGCTTACAATAACTAACTCATACATACAAATCTGAATAATATCAAACTTGTCAGGACGAAATCCAGTTTATTTGTGACAGCGGAAAAATAGACTGGCAAGAAAAAATTCTGACGACAAAATACAGTGATAAATTATACTACAAAGCCCCAGGAAGAAATTGCTGAATTTATGGATAGATTACAGAAAATATGGCTTCGTGTTTCGAACTAAAAGTTCAGATTCGTTATTTCTGGGATGAATGTGGAGAAATGGGTTCTCCAATTTCCAATAATTCCATCAAGGGAGACAAGTAATAACCTGTAAGATCAAGGGTTCTAGGTGGCGCGGGGTGGGGAGGTCTCAGTGGGGAATGAATTATTGCAGAGCGGTGACAGGAATGGGGTAGTTGTTACCGAGGTCGGTGGCCACGTGGGGCACGCGATACGTCGCGTGAGGCACGCCACGCGTCCACAACCTCAAGCGTCGTAATGTAAAGGAGCCAGTCAGTGTCAAGGGACGCCGCAGATAATCGCTTTCACGCTAACGCGTGTGATGCTCTAACAGACTTTCGGAATATGATTCGTACGTAAGAGTCAAAAATATCGTCTCGGAGTCAGTATCAACCAGAGTGCTGCATTGGGGTTAAATCGCTCGCTTGAACTCGGTCGAATGTCGTACCCTCGAGTGAGGTAAGATCGGTCGTGATACGCTCGTAATAAATAGAAGCGCAGTACAAGGTCATCTCACCAACATGTCTTATCTTGTATGGAAGGCGACAGATAAGATACACATATGTTTTGCACACATGGTAAAAGTAAGGCTTTATTTTCTGCGTTTATGGCAAACGTTTAATGGAACAGTCAATGGAACGTACCAAAACAAGAACATGAAGTTATAAATAAAATAGTATGAAAAACTTTGATACACAGTTATTATTGCTACTTAACAATTATTCAATATTTTATTTACCACATATATAATACAATAGGTCAATACATAGTGTTCCGCCTATATACTGCGACAATGTGGAAACGTTTTACAAAATATTATTTATTGATATAGCAGTAGATTAATAACAATATTAGTACAGAGATAACATCACAGAAAATATAACAAAACGAATAATCATGCTGCACAACTGTTACAGACGCAAAGATTGATACACTATTTATTAGAGATTATTATTACTAGAAAACTTGATACGGTTTTTCCATTACCGTGATTGTGTTCTCCGTTTATAATAATTACATTTACAACCAATAACATCTATCAGATGTGACAAAAACAAAATAACTCCTGTGTGTGTTGTAGTTGTACTATGGAGAGGTTAGTTAAACACTGCAAAGTTTTGAAATGATAAACATCTATGATGTTACTACACAGTTCATCACTGTAACAAGAACGAATGTCTAACGCTCGGCTTACACCGTTCGAAGATTTATCGCTCGCGACAATATTACCCATCATGCATGTGCGCCACCTAGCGGATTATGCTATGAACTACTTGGCGCTCGAGCGAAAACGTCCGATGCAAACCTCTGGTATCAGCGATTAAGACGCTGCATGAAGTCGTGGTTATGGGTTCGATTTATTCCATTTGTTATTAATGGAGAAAAATTCGCTCCGGCGCCGAGGCGAACTCGGGACCCCCAGTTCTACGCACTGGGCGCTCTAACTACTGGGCTACGCCGAAGTTCTTCCCATCTAGGGTTACCAGACGTCCGGATTTCGCCGGACACGTCCTGCTTTTAAGTGTGTCCCCTGCATCCGGCCAGGTATTGTAGAAAATCGTACATTGCCCTGATTTTTAATGCTACTGGACATAAAAATACAAATTTTCGCGCGATGTACGTTACAACATAAGTAATACTTGCTCTTTATCACAGATCGCAGTCGAATCTACAGTATGACCAAAGAACATCGAATGTTAACCGTGCTCTAGCAGGCGACGGTGCTTCCATCATGGAAAAATATCGATTACAGGATGCGGAAGCAGCTTTCGATTATCGATTAGTGTACTTCCTGAAATTCCGTTTCCTCTGAGCATGTGAGTTTGAAATCATGGAGCGAATCTCTTAAGTGTATGTGTTTAAGTTATCCTTGTAATAGTGTGTGAACTTCAGTTCTTTTAAGATCTCGAAGACTGGTGAAACTGGTAAAAGTAAATGCAAATTTTCTGAAAATTTTGAACTAGATTTTCTTATTTTTCCGAGGGGAGCGGTGAAATTGTTCAAAATTACTGTCACAATTTTAAGTATGTCCTGCTTTTTTGTGGAAAATCCTGCTTTTTCAGGAAAAATGTTCTGCTTTTCATTTTTTACATTTGGTAACCCTACACCCATCGCACGGGATCGAAATTTTCGTCATTGGTTCTTTTCCCTTAATGGCCTTACTCCATGTTCGATTTATATATTGACATACAGTGTAATATATTAAGTCAACAATCATCACACAAGGAACGCACTCAATTAAATGACTTCGCGGTCGGGACTCCTACGTATATTCACTGTTAGGCGAATAATCTAAGTAAAAGTGCATATATTGTAGGACTCCCGGCCGCCAAGTCACTTAATTGAATGCGCTCATTGAGTGATAACTTTACTTAACATATTATACTTACTTACTGGCTTTTATGGAACCCGGAGGTTCATTGCCGCCCTCACATAAGCCCGCCATTGATCCCTATCCTGAGCAAGATTAATCCAGTCTCTACCATCATATCCCACCTCCCTCAAATCCATTTTAATATTATCTTCCCATCTACGTCTCGGCCTCCCCAAAGGTCTTTTTCGCTCCGGCCCCCCAACTAACACACTATATGCATTTCTGGATTCACCCATACGTGCTACATGCCCTCCCCATCTCAAACGTCTGGATTTAATGTTCCTAATTATGTTAGGTGAAGAATACAATGCGTGCAGTTCTGCGTTGTGTAACTTTCTCCATTCTCCTGTGACTTCATCCCGCTTAGCCCCAAATATTTTCCTAAGAACCTTATTCTCAAACACACTTAATCTCTGTTTCTCTCTCAAAGTGAGAGTCCAAGTTTCACAACCATACAGAACAACCGGTAATATAACTGTTTTATAAATTCTAACTTTCAGAATTTTTGACAGCAGACTGGATGATAAGAGCTTCTCAACCGAATAATAACAGGCATTTCCCATATTTAATCTGCGTTTAATTTCCTCGCGAGTGTCATTTATATTTGTTACTGTTGCTCCAAGATATTTGAATTTTTCCACCTCTTCGAAGGATAAATCTCCAATTTTTATACTTCCATTTCGTACAATATTCTGGTCACGAGACATAATCATATACTTAGTCTTTTCGGGATTTACTTCCAAACCGATCGCTTTACTTGCTTCAACTAGAATTTCCGCGTTTTCCCTAATCGTTTGTGGATTTTCTCCTAACATATTCACGTCATCCGCATAGACAAGAAGTTCACCTACCTAGACACACCGAGTTCGTTGACCTCTTACATCTGTATCACGAGTAGTGTATGTTAGCGACGATGTTGCCGGACAGCTGAAACTTCAAACTTAATTTCCTAATTAGTCATGCATTTAATCACAAAACGTAATATAGGTTTTCTATTCATTTAAATGTACCCTTTCGTCCCTTTCAATCTGCAAGGTTTTTTCTCTTCCACCCTGCATTTAAATGCTCTTCATAGTCTCTTCTTCCATCTCTTCCCCTGATCCTCTTTCTCTTTGCTCTTGATAGTTCCGTTACCACACCACATCGTCATCATCATTAGTGTTATCATACTTCACCTACAACATACATTGCTGTCATGATCCTCATCACCATCCATCATCCTCATCGCTGCCTTTATCATAGTAGTAGTATTTATTCCATATTTATAAACCCTATTTTACATATAGTATATTAGGGTTATATTTTAAACTAATCATAACAAATTGAAACTTACAGACTACCATACAATAAATATACACTTGTAAGCGTGAAACATATACAAATTAATTAGATAAGGCCTTGAAATTACAATCGGAAAACATAGAGAATTTAACATGAATAGACATGTTGCACTTATAGATAATATTATGACACTTCGCTAATATACACACACACATACATACATACATGCTTACATACATACATACTTACTTATGTAGAGACATAACATATAGATACATACGGTGGATAAACATTAATTTGATTGAAGGCTTGAAATTATAATCAAAATACCTAGAGAATTTAACATGAATAGACATGTTGATCTTGTAGATCATATTAGGACATTTTGCTAATATATGTACATTTGTAGACATAATATAATAACATGTAGACATATATTTATAAATATACACATGCATACATACATACATACATAGACTCAGAAACACAGATACATATATATATATATATATATATATATATATATATATATATATATATATACACATAATACACAGCAAGATACAGATACAGTAACAGATAATTGGAAAGAATGAACAATATTAAATACCTTGGACATTCATTATCATTTACACATGACTTTAATATACAAAATAAATTTACCAAATTTATAAAAACATAATGCATAATAAATACAATTTTAAAACCATCATTTATTTAGAGTTATACACGAATCGCAATTTTAAAAACTCTTGCCCGACAGTTTTAATCGCTGCCGAGATGGACTTCATGAGCAAAGCTCGGAACTTGGGGACTTGTGTATCGTGCGCATGGGTAGGCCTACGTTACAGGTATAACGTACAGAAAGCTCACACTGCAAGTGCTCAGGGACAGTCGTATGTACGAAGAAGGTGGTCACGTCGAACGACAAGACGGATGACGAAACTGTGTCATGTTGAAGCCAATGACATTCAGAGAATTACAGGTAAACGGTCTATTTGAGAAATTAGAAAATATGTGTTATTCAAATGAGTATTATAGGTTGTAAGTTTGAAAATACATTTTTTTTTTTAATTTTAGGTACAGAATTTCATGGAGGAATTCGAAGAAGATACACTATTTTCTTCGAATGGAGAGTTTATATTTTGTAAGTTGTGCTACACACAAACTAGAGACTGGAAACGGGCATTCATTGAAAGACATTGCAATTCCTTAAATTGGTGGATCAAGTCATAGAGGGCCTGGTTTAGTAGTGACACACAAATTGAAAACTATTTTCTAGAAAAAAATTGGATATACTTAGCTACTTGTCTCAGATACGAGATCAGCTAGCAACTGCTGAAAATCTAACAGAAAATAGTAACAGTGAAAACATTCAGCATTTTAAGTTTGTTCTCGTCACTTCATGTGACGCGGAAATAAGTTTTTTTTTTTTCGTTTCAAATCATGTTTAACTAACAGGCGAAGAAGTTATGAGCTTGAAAATCTTCGAATGTAAGTAGTCATACACTGCAATGAAAATGTACAGAGCAGAACAGTAAATTTGACATATTGCTCATGTTTATTTTTATTATATATAATATCTGCTATAAAATTAGGTGTTTCAACCTACCATAATGCTATCAATATGTTGTTCAGCCAGAAAACACTTTTCTAGCAGACCTGGCAGTACCGCCGTGCTGGAAGCGGGAGTTTGTTGACATTGAAGTCCGGTCGCTTAGCCACGTGCAAAGACACAAGTCCCCAAGTTCCGAGCTTTGTTCATGAGACACATATCATAACAATTCTCCTTTTTTGAGGAAGCTTTCTCGCAGAAAAACAACAAAATTCTGTACAATAGTGAATGCAATGCCCAATTCTATTTTGACCAAATCATCTCGACCGATATTCTATTGCAAATGTCAACAACTCCTTACCCTTCAGTGCCTGTATTATTTTCTTTTTCCTTCTAACGCATTTCGGGAGTCAGTTATAATAAATCACGATCTTCCTTCGCACCTGCTATTCATTACCTAGAGTTAAACTCAAGCAGCGTTGTCAGACATGGGATAGCGTAAGCACAGTTGAGTGATTTCATATTTTCCGAGCTTAGGTCCAAGGAAGGACAGTGCCTGCTCCTTGCTGGTTGATTAGTGCTGAACTGATCCGCACATTAAGTGGCGAGCTGACAGCTAAATTAAATCTTCAGTTCAATCACAGAGAGTTCAAGTGATCCTGTCTGACCTCGTAATTGACTTCGAGCGAACCAGAAAGTTGGAACATTTTCTATACAGAAGAATACCCCCGTGAACTTCTCACTGTAATATTAAAACCAAAACTGTGCGGTGCGATGTAAACACATCGTCCAGTTGACAGCGGAACAGTTATTCCGTTATGTCTTGTGGAGCGAGCATAACTACGTGACCGGAAATGTTTCGAAAGGATTAAACAAAGCAAGTGAACTCAGTATTGCCTTTAAAGTAGCCTACCACAAATCAATTCTCCGCAATTAAAACCCGAATCTTCTCTGTTCCCACAGTACTCACGTCGATATGCGCTAGTAATAGTAATAGTTGTAGTCGTAATCGTAGTAGCAGTAGTATAGCAAGTAGCAGTAGTATCAACAGTATACTCTATTTTTTTTCATGGAGTGCAGTTTCATAGAAAGGACTTTGCCGACAGACCTTCTACTGCCCCCTACTAATTGGTTGTCATAAATAAATGTCTTCCTTACTATGACGGAAATCTTGTCTTCTCTTGTTAGTAACCAATCACAACCCTCGTTCAGAAGAATTGACAGGTGCCCGTCAAATCCACGTGGAGGCAGAGTTGCCGCATCTTTTCCGAATTCCAAGAATCCCGTCAGTTTCACTGCATAATTTCGAAGGTCATCAGGATTGTGACAACTGTGCAATGTTGGGACTAGGGGACAGGATGGAATTGTCAGAGGTGTTTGTGTAGGAAGTCATAAATCTGTAAGTGGGTGTTCAAAGGAGCCACCGAACTGCACTCCTTGAAATAAAATAAGGTATAGTAGCAGTAGTAATATTAGTAGCAGCAATAGCAGTAGTAGTTGTAATAGTAGCAGTATTGTCGAAATTTGATATGGGTAAGAAATGGTCGACAAATTTTTTCCTGGATCCACTATCAGAAACATGGTTCTTTCGCGTACCGTAAATTTACGCCACAAAACCCAAAGTTTTACCTGTCTCTCTGCAGGGCTACCCTGCTGAGAATTTTATATCCCTTTAAAATACATCTTGGAATTCAACGGCCATTTACTTATTTACTTATTTATTTATTTGTTTGTTTGTTTCTTTGTTTATTGTTTATTTGTTTATTTATAAATTTATAAATTTATTTATTTATTTATAAATTTATAAATTTATATATTTATAAATCTATAAATCTATTTATCTATTTATCTATTTATTTATTTATTTTGGGTCTTGGAGACTCCCTTTAAAATAAAATGGACGGTTTTCTTGCAAATTAAATAAAAATAGTAACACGTAGGGTTATTTCCTATCATTAGGAAATCTAGCAATCCTGCTGCAGTGACTAAGGGACGGAATGCTGTTATTCACACCTGATTTCATGTGTATATTCGTAGGCGAGCTGCCAATGCTCTGTTTCTAAACTAAGCAGACTTTCAACGTATTTCGTTTAATTAACCATGCACTTAATTATAAAACGCATAGGCCTAATAGGTTTTCCATTTTTATGTGTTCTACTGTCCTCTTCTATCTACAGAATTATATCACTTCCACTTTCTATATGCGTTGATTGTACAAGTCCTGGAGGTAACCTGGGTGACATTCGTGAATCCTTTGCTGACAGGTGGGTCATCCTGCCTCAATCCTTGATAGAGTCAGATGTGTAGCCTGATACACCCCAGCGGCTCCAGAACCCCAAACCTTCCTTATATCAATATCGGAAATCTGTATTACCCCCAAAAATTCACTCTAACCTATATTTTTACTATTTCAGAAGATATATGAAATGAGGAGTGGGAAGTATTAGTGGAATGAAAGAGGGAAATTTGAGTACCCTGATAAAAGCCCTCTACAAAGTCTGAATTCTGCATCACAAGTTCCATCATCGTACCCGGGCCGTTCGGATGGAAGGCTAGCGTATTAGCACTTGAGTCGTAGATGGGGCCAAATTCTGGTGTTATAAATTATCTTAGAAAGCATGATGATAGAAATATTCCGATAGTCAATGTAATGTAATATAATATAATGCTATTTTATTTAGAGTTCAGTCTAATTGACATATCACAATTTAAAATCAATAACACTTACAAATATTCCGATAGTCAATGTAATGTAATATAATATAATGCTATTTTATTTAGAGTTCAGTCTAATTGACATATCACAATTTAAAATCAATAACACTTACAAATATTCCGATAGTCAATGTAATGTAATATAATATAATGCTATTTTATTTAGAGTTCAGTCTAATTGACATATCACAATTTAAAATCAATAACACTTACAAATATTCCGATAGTCAATGTAATGTAATATAATATAATATAATGCTATTTTATTTAGAGTTCAGTCTAATTGACATATCACAATTTAAAATCAATAACACTTACAAATATTCCGATAGTCAATGTAATGTAATATAATATAATGCTATTTTATTTAGAGTTCAGCCTAATTGACATATCACAATTTAAAATCAATAACACTTACAAATATTCCGATAGTCAATGTAATGTAATATAATATAATGCTATTTTATTTAGAGTTCAGCCTAATTGACATATCACAATTTAAAATCAATAACACTTACAAATATTCCGATAGTCAATGTAATGTAATATAATATAATGCTATTTTATTTAGAGTTCAGCCTAATTGACATATCACAATTTAAAATCAATAACACTTACAAATATTCCGATAGTCAATGTAATGTAATATAATATAATGCTATTTTATTTAGAGTTCAGCCTAATTGACATATCACAATTTAAAATCAATAACACTTACAAATATTCCGATAGTCAATGTAATGTAATATAATATAATGCTATTTTATTTAGAGTTCAGTCTAATTGACATATCACAATTTAAAATCAATAACACTTACAAATATTCCGATAGTCAATGTAATGTAATATAATATAATGCTATTTTATTTAGAGTTCAGTCTAATTGACATATCACAATTTAAAATCAATAACACTTACAAATATTCCGATAGTCAATGTAATATAATATAATATAATGCTATTTTATTTAGAGTTCAGTCTAATTGACATATCACAATTTAAAATCAATAACACTTACAAATATTCCGATAGTCAATGTAATATAATATAATATAATGCTATTTTATTTAGAGTTCAGTCTAATTTACATATCACAATTTAAAATCAATAACACTTACAAATATTCCGATAGTCAATGTAATATAATATAATATAATGCTATTTTATTTAGAGTTCAGTCTAATTGACATATCACAATTTAAAATCAATAACACTTACAGATGTAAATGATCATTGAATATTATGAAATTGGAATGCAAACGTTTTCGCCCTTGGGCATCATCAGCCACAATCCCTTATAAACCCAGTCCTAAAAATTATTTCAATGCAAAATTCAATACATATTACCCTAGATCATATGCGTAACAGATAGGTCGGCCTTATAGGCTTTGACGTTAACAACTTTTGTCAGGTTTACTACGCTGCCAACTAGTTTTTACATAAGGAGTCAAGTCATAATTCCCATTTGAATTGCATTAGCGACTGTACTGCCATCTCGTGTTCGTTTACGGCGGACAGGTGGCGATCCTGGTGGTTGTTCTCTTCAAAGTGCTGCTGATTTTAACATAGCGATGAGTCATCTGTTGCATATATGATCTAGGATATTACCTAGTGCAGTACATATGTTCTCAAGTAATGATTCCACCATTGAATGGAGTGACAAATCATTGAGACCAATGCTCGCACTAAAAACACCCAACTAATGGAAGTGCATTTGGCCCATTATGAAGTTTAAAGAGGAATCATATGGTTTTTCATCATGTTGTTTCAATGTTCACAATTTTATAATTTGAAACAAGATCTACACAACAATTTTAGTCACAATTTTATCATAAATAATTTTAATATCTGTACTCATTTAAATTTCAGATTGTTATTTATCATAGTTAATCATGTAAATATTTATTATTATATATAAGATTGTAAATTTTAATTATCTGGTACGCACTCCACAGCAAAGACAGTAAAAATTGTATAAGATATTGTGAGTCAAATGCCTGATGATGCCCAAGGGCGAAAACGTTTGCATTCCAATTTCATAATATGCAATGATTATTTACATCTGTAAGTGTTCTTAATTTTAAACTGTGATATGTCAATTAGACTGAGCTCTAAATAAAATAGTATTATATTATATTACGTTATAAATTATGTCAAAAGGATATTATCGGGATATAAAATATAAGTACTGTTATTTAACTAAATCTAATTCTAGTCTATAGCTAAATTAAAGATATGCGTGATATCTCCTTTTGCAAACCGTTTTAAACTGGTCTAATCTGAAAGATAAATTATTCAAAGTGTTGTTTCACCGAGCCACGGAGCAGACTTGTAACATTAATTCTAGCTTTGTTTTATGAATGAGTCGCTTTAAATCTTGCAAGATTTGTTCCTTTCACTTTTTATCACAACCCAGGTAGACTAAAACACTGCCATGCATGAATACGTAATACTATGAACTGCACGCCGTGGCTGTTGAAAGGGACGTAAGAAGGTTTTACGCTTCAGAAATTCGAACGCCTTCAATGGAAGAAAACCATAAATTATTTCAGTGAAATTTTGAATGAAATTTGCTGTTTCAATAAGGTTATGGGCAATTTACCAAGATGTCATAGCTACAGTACTTCTGCAGTTGTGAACTTTCCCTTGTAGACAGGCAATAAATCTTGCGAAATGTTAGCTCGCTATGAATGGATAGCAATGAAAAAGGGGATATGAGAAAAGAACTTTGCAAGGAAATTTGGGACTGTAAGGAAGAATCTATGTGAGCTTCAATTCTGTTAGCCAGTTACTTGTGTCACTCCTAAAATGGACGTGACATAATAGCAACAACATGAGGAAGAGAAATATTGAAAGTAAGGTTGAACAACAGCAGGACAGGGTTGCCGAAGATGTTAAAATCCTGGACAGAGCGAGTGATGAGAGGGGATCACTATCCTCGATAGACAAATGATCCGAATCCTTGCATTAGACGAGAGACATCGAATAAGCTCTCCCTGAACTAGGTCTATCCAAGGTAACATGCGAGAACCAAAGGTCCGATTTTTCCTTCATTCATTCACTCATAGCGTTCTTCTCAAGGCAAGTCTTTCACTGCAAACCCAGCATTCTTCAGTTTTTCCTATTTTCTGCCTTTCTCTTTGACTCCGCATATGATCCACATATCGTAATACCGTCTATCATCTGATGTCTTCTTCTGCCCGAACTCTCCTCCCGTTCACCATTCCTTCCAGTGCATCCTTCAATAGGAAGTTTCATCTCAAACAGTCACCCAGCCAATTTCTTTTCCTCTTTCTAATCAGTTTCAGCATCACTCTTTCTTCACCCACTCTTCTCTTTCCAACACAGCTTCGTTTCTTATTCCGTCTGCCCATTTCACACGCTTCGTCCTTCTCCATATCCACACTTCAAAAGCTTCTAGTCCCTTCTCTTCACTTCGTCGTAATGTCCACGTTTCTGCTCCATACAATGCTACATTACACACAAAGCACTTCATTACTCTCTTCCTTAGTTCTTTTTCCAGTCTAAAGACATCATCATCGTCCTTGCAGGTATTAGGCCTAGTGGTCTGTTACGGTCTCCGTCCACCTTTTCAGGGGGCGTCCCAAACATCGTCTTCCAAGTGGTAGGCCTATATAGCGAAGAATTTGTCTTGGGAGTCTAGAACGGTCCATTCTATTGACATGGTTAAGCCATTCTTGTCTATAGTGGTTGAGATGTTCATAAATAGGTGTAATTTTCAATTCTTTTGTAATTAGTTCATTCCTTTTGTGGTCAAGCAAGCTGTAGCCGGCAGTCCTCCTTAGAAATCTCATTTCCGCAGTTGTTAGGCGTTTAACATCTCAGTTTCGAACAGTCCAGGCCTCACTACCATACATGAGGACAGGTCTTGCTAGAACTTTATATGCTTTTAGCCTGATATGTTTTTGGGTTTTCGTGGTTGTGAAAACTTGGTTGATGGTTCTTAAGGCTCCATTAAAATGTTGAATATTTTCAGATATATCAGTAACAAGTAAATATGTCAAATTATAACCTAAATATTTAATGGAAACTGCTGAAATTTATGTGGGAGAAGTGTAGGCACGTGATACATTTCCTTTGGGGTTCATTCCGACATTTAGTTTAATGCCTTAGGACAGTGGTTACCAAACGTTTTCAAGATGCGACCCACTTCTGGGTAAGACATTTGTTTGCAACCCACCACCCCCACTGCCGTAACGGTATTTAATTACATTAAAAAACACCAATCCCTATAAAAATCGAAAACGATAAGTTTACTCAAAACCAGTGGATACCATCCAACTTCTAATGTGCCGATAAATGCAAAACTAGAAACCGGAATATGCAAAATTATATTCCAATATTCTTTGACTTCTTAGACTGACTTTCCTTCCTGATATATTTTTCGAACACTTAAAAAACTTTGAGCAGTAGTCTGCAAGGCCAAGATGTTGACATGGTAACAAGAAGAGATACACTCGAGTGTTTTATAAGGAAGCTTACTTTTTGGTCGACATCACTTGACAAAAATAAATTTTATGCTCGACCATGCCGAAATATAGTAATTATACACCTGGTAGCAGACCATTAATGCATGTCATTAAAGTACACCTACTCATTAAAGGTCAGGTCTTTCAGCCAATGACTACCCAGGTTACAACTGTTCAGCCAATCACAAGTCAGCTTTCTACCGTTATAAAACCGCAAGTATCGATTATTCTCGGATATGCAATCAAAAGAGAATTAGCGAAAAGTCACGGAGGCTGGAAATCCAATACTGTCGCAGAAGGTTATGTTCTGTTACTATAATAATTAGCTTTAATTGTAAATAATATTCAAATAAATTCAATTTGTCATCTCGTTTTTCAATGTCTAATTTAATTTCAATGTTATCTCTGTAGGTTCTTATGGCCTAGCAAGGTCAATGTGAACATCTGTTCCTCGGAAAAAATCAATACTTTCGCGTCTGCCAACATCTCACAACATACGGGTCATTGGTCAAGGTCAGATACAAAGAAAATTAATAATATCAAGTTAGAAATATGGTCGAGCATAAAAATTCGTATGAAACTCGCCTATAATGGTAATTAAGAAGCTCGTATGAAAATTATGAAACGAGCTTGCGCTCGTTTCATAAATATCCATACTCGCTTCTTAATTACCTTCATTATAGGCTCGTTGCATAATGTACTATTATTCATTCCAATGTATTAAAGAACTAACGAAAAATTTGTGACAGGCTACAACAAATACTGAGTTTGTTTTTGCGTGCATACAGTTATGTTTACACAGTTTGAAATAACAGTTTTTATATATTTTCCGGAAGAAATTCAAAATAAATACAACAGTCACAGATAGATACTGAATTTGTTTTTAGACAATTGCACTCAACTAGCTGAAATTTAGTATTAAGAAAATAAGGAAATAAGCGTAATTCATAGATGGAATGTGACATATTAACAAAATAGGCCTAATACAAGAATAAAATAAATTACAATAACTTACAAAATAGAAGAGCAAATATGTACACACTTACTATTGTAACGTTCATACTTTAAGCTCAAAATACATAGGTTACCTCTCAAAGAGTAGTTGTTAGTATAGCCTACCCTACGTCTTTTAATTATTCTAAGTGGATGTATTATTATTTCTCTAATAAATCGTTTTTAGGGAGATAAGTTATTAACAGAAATAAAAGCACTGTCAAGTCTAATGATTGTAGTTTCATGATGCGTGCTTCAATCAATGAGGAGAAAGGAGGAAATATCATTTGAAAGGTACACGATGATAATAGTGTCTTTGCAACGATTCTTGGAACTCCTGGATGGCTCAATATTATCTGTCTTTCGTGATCCAGAGCTTTCCAACCCAGTGAGACTCGGACATTTGTTTAACCGAACATTGGACTACTCCGCGAGACGCAAGAGCTGCGCATACTGTCTATAGCGCCAGGCGTTTAGTAGCAATCTGTCTTTTCTATCTTCCGTAACCGGTTATGCAGGACTCTAATCTAGTGCTGCTTATGATTAGGTTTTCTCCGGAGCGGTTGTTTGCGCGCTTTCAATCGGAGACCTCCGGATTACCTCCGATTGATGCCGCGCAGGTTGTATATGTGCTGTGGCGCAGACATACACTTTCCGCTGAGCATTCCTTTAATCGGATCAGGTAGTGATTCGAGTCCGCTGACGTCCGCGTATCTTTTAAAATAAGTTGTAATTTTTTGTTTATTCTCTCTTTGCGTTAATCTCTCTCTCTTTCTTCGGCTCTTTTTTTCTTGTTTTGCTTGAAGTGCTACGTTAGCTGACAGATTTTTTTCTAGTTTTGAAATTCATAGTATATGTGGAAAGCCGTATTAGTTTTATGTCATTGATCAAATTAATAACATTCAATCTAACTGCAAAACAAACGCAGAAGTAAAACTTTTCAGTAGCTAATGTAAACATTTATACTTTAATTCTCCTAGAAACTTTCGTTTAATCGCAAACAGTGTTTGTCAATTATTATTCTAATCGGTTTAGTTTAACGTAAAATATATTAAGGGAGCTTCAGAATGGAACAAAAGAAACATGGGCTATCAATGGGTTAAAATTTACTGTCCAACATAATTTATTCAGATTCTTCACCGGACAGGATTGTGATTATTGTGTTAAAGGGTGTCAGTATTTGAACTGTCCCTTCTAAAACGCGCCACTCTTTCTCTGTAATAAAAATATAAGCGGATATCAACTTAAGAATAATTGTAATTACATTATTACCACATGTTTCTTTAGTTTCATTCAGAAACTCAATATTTTAATCCAAACAGTAAAATATAACTCAAGTCGTCTTTTAAATATTTCATTTGTTTTTTATTGCCTCGAAAGTTACGTTTTAGAAAAATTTCAAGACTTTTTCCTATACTGTGGGCCTTTGGGAACAATAGCACTTAAACAATTTAAAAAGAAATCGTATCAAATCTTTTGCGTAATTGTTTTCATCAAGTTCGCGTTTGTGCGATCGCTTCAAATCATCTAAGTACCACCACCCTTAGAGTAAATTCGCCCACAAAGTTTACAATGTGCGACTTTATTATTACATTCAACTAAATTAAAGAATTTCCATGCGACGGATATCCAATTTGGTGTCATTTTATTCCACTCACAACTACCGTTAGTCCGTACGCGCCGGTCGTCCTTGAGCTAACTGTCGCTTCGCTCCGAACCCGCGCATCCCTCCGCATGTCTCCTGTTCCACCTACGGTAGTACCGGAGATCACCGGTGGAGAGCTTTATTCGTAATCTCCGATTCCTCCGCGGTAGTAGACACTTAGATGAGCAGCACTGCGTCTAATCAGAATGTTGTCGATGTCGTTTTTAACAGAATGTCTTGCTCGTAATCCATGCCGATCAATATAACAATTCAAATAACAAGCTCATGTCAAGTACGAAATGTATATCCAACTAGATTTAACAGTAGTGTATTGTTAAATTACTTATTTGTAGATTTATTTAGAATAAACGCAGATAGAGGAGAATACTGGAGTTTTCTTATTCATAATATTTTCTCTGACTTTCTCAGTAAAGTTTATGCAGTGGATTTACAAACTAGAAAACGCGACATTACGTTACGGTGATGTAACTGTGAGCGTGGTGAGGATGAAGTAATTCCTACCAGAGCTATTATGAATAGCCCTCCCTGCTATAAAGCACACAGTAACCGAATTTTTGTAGCAAAAGGCTTACTCGAATTCAATTGTGTTATGCGGAATATGTACATACTTTGATCGTTTGTCCTGCAGCAAATAGCTCCAAGGAGAGCATGGGTCGTCATGTCGACATGTGATTTATATTCACATTCAGATAAATTCTATTTCAGTATCATAAATAATTGTTTTAGCAGACAAAAACGTATTGTAAAATTTCTTTTTCTCAGAGTTAAATGAACTGTCCATTGGATAATAGTCAGAATTAAGTAAATTGTTTATTTTGCATCATTGCGTGCCAGATGACGTTGAAGAAATATTTAAAACACGGGATCTTCAGCACAAAATATCGTACATTGAAACATTTTATCCTTCGAGAATTAATTGAATAAGTCTCTTTCAAAATCCTTATAACAATGATAATGGTGATAATTTTGATGATAATTGTAGCTACTACGATGTCGATGCCGGTGACGGTGACGGTGATATAGAGGGTGATTATAATGAAGAGTTATTACCAATAACACAGTACTCCCTCAAAGGGAAAATAAAAATTAGATAGAAAAGTATTGGTAAAGAAGTAATCAACACAATACAGCCAAATGTCGCTTTAACGAACGCCTGTTTATCGAATTCGTCAATAGAATGAAGAAAAAATTGTATTCCCCTTCCTTACCTGCATATGATCATTACAATGAAAATTTCATTGATATCGACAGCACAGTGACTGTTGAAAAGGAGGTTACAGAAGAGGGTATTGTCAATAGTATAATGCAAGAAGAAGGTGGTGTGAGTGAAAGTGATGAAAAATCTGTATGTAGTGACAATGATGGTGAAAAAATTTATCTTGCCGGAGCTGTAAATATTTGCTAATGATTTATGGCTAATTCTGGCTGCAGAAAAAAATTACTAGATGATGTGACAAAAAGTGCAAGTGTTATTGTAAATATCTAGAAGAATCAACTGTAAAATGAAGGATTCAGAACCATTTACTAAAACCGTAGAAAACAAGGATTAAAATGAAATGATTACCATAATTCTATGGAAACATATAGCAAGTAATGTAAAGTATAAACATTAAAATTAAATGGTATGTCAATCTTCATTAAACTATGGTATTCACTTAACTTTAACCCTTGCTTTCTCCGTTTTTAATAAATGGTGCTTGGCCCGCTATGGCTATGAACCCTTCAAATGTTCAGTTCAGAAACAAATTACAGACTCTTTCTCAAAGTGAGACATACAGTTATGACATTTGTGTAAAAAGTAACATTGATCAATATTACAGTAGAACGAACTTTCAGTATAACGAACATGATGACATGATCAATAGAAATTCGTTAAAACGACATTTTCCAGTATAACGAACTTTCAATATAACGAAAATGATGACAGGGTCCCTATAAATTCGTTAAAACGACATTTTCCAGTATAACGAACTTTCAGTATAACGAAAATGATGACAGGGTCCCTAGAAATTCGTTAAAACGACATTTTTCAGTGTAACGAAAATAATGACAGGGTCCCTAGAAATTCGTTAAAACGACATTCTCCAGTATAACGAAAATGATGGCAGGGTCTCTAAAAATTTGTTAAAACGACATTCCATTTAACGAAAATAATGACAGAGTCCCTAGAAATTCGTTAAAATGACATTTTCTAATATAACAAACTTTCAGTATAACGAAAATGATGACAGGATCCCTAGAAATTCGTTAAAACGACATTTTTCAGTATAAAGAACTTTCAGTATAATGAAAATCATGACAGGGTTCCTAGAAATTCGTTAAAACGACATTTTCCTGTATAAAGAACTTTCAGTAGGCTATAACGGAAATGATGATAGGATCCCTAGAAATTCGTTAAAACGACATTTTTCAGTATAAAGAACTTTCAGTATAATGAAAATCATGACAGGGTTCCTAGAAATTCGTTAAAACGACATTTTCCTGTATAAAGAACTTTCAGTAGGCTATAACGGAAATGATGATAGGATCCCTAGAAATTCGTTAAAACGACATTTTTCAGTATAAAGAACTTTCAGTATAATGAAAATCATGACAGGGTTCCTAGAAATTCGTTAACACGACATTTTCCTGTATAAAGAACTTTCAGTAGGCTATAACGAAAATGATGACAGGATCCCTAGAAATTCGTTAAAACGACATTTTTCAGTATAAAGAACTTTCAGTATAATGAAAATCATGACAGGGTTCCTAGAAATTCGTTAAAACGACATTTTCCTGTATAAAGAACTTTCAGTAGGCTATAACGGAAATGATGATAGGATCCCTAGAAATTCGTTAAAACGACATTTTTCAGTATAAAGAACTTTCAGTATAATGAAAATCATGACAGGGTTCCTAGAAATTCGTTAAAACGACATTTTCCTGTATAAAGAACTTTCAGTAGGCTATAACGGAAATGATGATAGGATCCCTAGAAATTCGTTAAAACGACATTTTTCAGTATAAAGAACTTTCAGTATAATGAAAATCATGACAGGGTTCCTAGAAATTCGTTAAAACGACATTTTCCTGTATAAAGAACTTTCAGTAGGCTATAACGGAAATGATGATAGGATCCCTAGAAATTCGTTAAAACGACATTTTTCAGTATAAAGAACTTTCAGTATAATGAAAATCATGACAGGGTTCCTAGAAATTCGTTAAAACGACATTTTCCTGTATAAAGAACTTTCAGTAGGCTATAAAGGAAATGATGATAGGATCCCTAGAAATTCGTTAAAACGACATTTTTCAGTATAAAGAACTTTCAGTATAATGAAAATCATGACAGGGTTCCTAGAAATTCGTTAAAACGACATTTTCCTGTATAAAGAACTTTCAGTAGGCTATAACGAAAATGATGACAGGATCCCTAGAAATTCGTTAAAACGACATTTTTCAGTATAAAGAACTTTCAGTATAATGAAAATCATGACAGGGTTCCTAGAAATTCGTTAAAACGACATTTTCCTGTATAAAGAACTTTCAGTAGGCTATAACGGAAATGATGATAGGATCCCTAGAAATTCGTTAAAACGACATTTTTCAGTATAAAGAACTTTCAGTATAATGAAAATCATGACAGGGTTCCTAGAAATTCGTTAAAACGACATTTTCCTGTATAAGAACTTTCAGTAGGCTATAACGGAAATGATGATAGGATCCCTAGAAATTCGTTAAAACGAAATTTTCCAGTATAACGAAAATGACGACAGGATCCCCAAAAATTCGTTAAAACGACAACTGACTACATTGAAATACTTCGGATAAGTTCGTCTTTCAAGTATAAATACGAGAGATAACCAAGAAGTAATTGGAAACAAAGTAGATTGAAGCACTTCTCAAAGACAAAAATACATAAAAAAATAAAGAAAAAATAGAATTTGCTAAAAGGATTTTGACTAAGCACTCTGTTCAATTTTCCAGATAACTCGAGTATGAATGAAGACTAATATGCAATTAAAATATATTAATCACTTTCCTGCTGCTTTATCTTCACAGATCTCAGTCATCGTGGAGGATAACTTCGTCTCAGGATTATCCTTGGAAACTTAGCGCGCAAATATCTTCATTCTTCCTACAACTAACAAGCTTTGCGTAATGCGTGAAGTATGCAAATTTTGGAATCTCCACCCAGCAGACATTAGTTTTAACGGACATGTAAAGCTGCGACTCGTTTTTGTTGCCCGAGTGACAATTGTAAAGGCTGTAGCATTCAACCCACCGTTGATAAGTACTCGCTCAGGCGGAGAGCAAGTACACACCAGATTAGAAAGTGTCTTCGTAAACAGCAGGACTGTATCTAGAACGAATTAGATTAAATTCTGAATCTGTCCGAATACCATCATTCTACACTCACTGCTTTAATACGAAAATTATTAATGTTCTTGGGTAAACAAAAACTACTTATCGAAGTATATATTTAAGTGTTACTAGCATTAGCATTATCATCATCATCATCATCATCATCATCCTTCACGAATTAGGCCTCTGTAGACCTGTTTCGGCCCCATCTAGAAGTCTTCTTAACGGTCTTACTGGTCGACGATGTCCTCTAGGTTTATATTGCATCATAATTTTTGGGATTCTTGAATTTTCCATTCTTCTTACATGATCTAGCCAATTGAATTTGTATCTGGTGATTTTTTCTTCTACTGACTCTACTTCTAATTGTTCTAAAATTTCTTCATTCCTTTTTCGGTCTAAAAGAGTATATCCTGCTGTTCTCCTGAAAAATTTCATTTCCGTTGCTTTGATTCTGTTCACGTCTTTTTTCTTTAATGTCCAAATCTCGCTTCCGTATAGAAGGGTGGGTAATGCTAGTGTATTATATATTTTTATTCTTGTAGATTTTTGTACTAATTTAGCTTTTAATGTATTGTTTATTATTCCTAGAATTTGTGTAAATTTGGTAATTTTCTTGTTCACATCTTTTTCATTTTGATAAGATATTTCACAACCCAGATAATTGAAATTTTGCATTTGTTCGAGGCATTGGTTATTGTGTATTATCTTACTTCTCACTGGGTCTTGTCCTAAAAATGCCATTACTTTTGATTTTTGTGCTGAAATTTCCATCCCAAAATCTTTTAATATTTCATTTAATGTATACAATCCTCTTTGTAAATTACCCTCTGAATTGGAAATTATGACTTGATCATCGGCATAGAGTAAGGTATTTAATGTTAGAGCACTGGTTATTTTGATTCCTGATGTGTAGATTTGGTTCCATTTTAAAATAATTTCATTTATATAAATTACTAGCATTATATGGTACTAATTTTTATTGTATTTATCTGATGCATGTACCCTATAAGATAAAACATTGTAATAAATATAAATAGATCATTTTCTTAATTAATAACAGTGTAAATAAATGATTCCTTAGCATCGCCACAGATACACTTGATTGTACTTGTCACTATCTCTGTCACTAGAGAGTTCTTGAAATTTATATTTTCCCCGCCATTCATAAAATATTTTGATATGATACCTCTTGCACAAAAGGAGAGATCTATAACTGAAACTCGATTAATATATTTCAGTATTATTTGTATTTATCCTGGTAATAATGAACAGTTTGACTCGTAGACATTTTGTTTTTTCAGCATTAACTTCCCATGATTTTACGAGAAGATTCGAAGAGAACGGCAGTTACGTAGACTTTCAGCTCCCCCCTACTGCCATTATTACACAACACAATGTCAATACGGCGGTTGCTGTCGTCTGCGATACAACGAACTTTTCTGTTGATTTTTGAGTTTGGCATTTTTTCCGGTTATTATATGCTTATTTAAGTTGTGTTAACTCTCGCTAGTAGTTTTATATTTTATTTTATCCGTCTTAGTATTTATTTTATTATTTTAAATATTTTTGTTTTATCACTATTATTATTATTATTGTTATTATTATTAATGAATTATTTTGTATTACAATCTTTGTATCATTTCTGTCACGATTATTCTATTATTATTATTATTATTATTATTATTATTATTATTATTATTATTATTATTATTATTATTTTTACTATTATTTATATCATCAGCATTATTATTTGAACCCTGTAAAATTTATGTAGACTACTGGACTGTACCCGAGCACGAGCATTATGCTCATTTCGGGTATCTATTCATATGTATTCAATTCAAATGTAAATTGTAAATAAATTTGAAAAAATTTGAAATTTGAAGTCAGTTCTTATGTACTTGCCATTTCTATTCAGGCATTTATCTCGAATTGAAACGAAACTGTTGGCACTGTTACAAAATAAATTAGATTCCAATGGTGGTAATTATGTATGCATGGATGTTTTCAGTTTTTTATTTGTCTGCATCAGTTTCCTTGCTATCATTTAGGAATTGACACTCTTCCTCCCTTCCGACAGCACACTAAATTGCCAGATTCAGAATCATGCGCAACTGTTGCTTTATTCCAGCGTTTCTCAAACTATGGTCTTCCCTTATGGTCCTTCAAAAATGACAAGAAAAAATATAATTCGAACGAATTGCGTATCACACTGTAACTTAAAATCTCAGAGTTTGGAAATGACACATGGCAATCGAATTTCACCTTTTCTCTCAGTACAGACATTTTATGAAATGTATTACCCCACCCGTCTATCGACTTCCCACTCTACTCTCAGCAACAAAAGAGGAATTTAAAGCACTGTATACGTGGTGTTTCTCGACACCTTTTTCCTGCACATCTGGCGCCGCGCCTGTAACACAGCCAGGGACCACCCGAATTCATAACAGAGGACCCAAGTACCGAATCTTAATTCAATTTTAAAATATAAGTATACTGGTATTAAAATATGCTACGAAAATGATCAATTTGCTTTCGAAGGGAACAAGAGTAAGGTGGTCCGCGGAACTGTTCTGACTTTAAAAAGTGGTCCCCAACAACGCTGCTTTATTCGACAGTTCATGAAGCACCCACAAACAAGAAATTCGCGGTATTGGAGAAAATTAAGAATAATATATAATAATCCGAGGTAAGACAGCCCATGAAGGACCATGACCGACCAGCCTGCTGCTGACCTTACATCCACATGCCGAAGCAGAGGTGGACGACCATCCAATCAGAATGGAGGTATCGTGTGGTTGCATGGTGATCCCCCCCATCAGTTATAGTTGGCTTTAGTAACCGGATTTCGCTATCTATCGTAGCTCCCCAAGTGAATCACGATGCCGTATGGGCACCGGTCCCATAAAAAGAAAATTATGGTTTATTTAACGACGCTCGCAACTGCCGTTGTGCCGGAACTCTGTCCCACAGGAGTTCATTATGTCAACAGATCTAGTGGCACGAGTCTGTCGCATTTAAACACACTTACATGTCATCGACCTGGGCCGGGATCGAACCCGCAACCTCGGGTACAGAAGGCCAGCGCTATACAAACTGTGCCACACAGGGCGACCCGGTCCCATACACTGGCCGAAATTTTATGAAAAAAATTTCTTCCCCATGAGGATTCGAACCAGCGCACATTCCGTAACGCGAGTCCTAGGTAGGATGCCTTAGACCACGACGCCATGTCACGGGACAATAAATAATATGGAATAGTTTATTTTATTTCTTTTTACTTTAGTAGGTTATTTTACGACGCTTTATCAACATCTTAGATAATGCCGGTGAAATGAGTCCAGGGTCCAACACCGAAAGTTACCCAGCATTTGCTCATATTGGGTTGAGGGAAACCCCCCGGAAAAAACCTCAACCAGGTAACTAGCCCCGACCGTGAATCGAACCTGGGACATCTGGTTTTGCGGCCAGACGCGCTAACCGTTACTCCACAGATGTGAACGAATAGTTTATTAATGAACACATTCGCTAAATAAGCAACCTGACGATTCTACACAAACGTATTGGTCAGGTCATCAATACACGGTAGGCCTATATTATCGCCTGTCGCAATTTTTGACACTTTATCCGACAGTGATATTCGTCCTGTTCTAATTTTTTTTACTGATGGCGGACACTTCACTGTTTGTCATTAACCCACATGAAGGCCAATTTACCGATGGAATCTTTGCCCAGAGTTAGCCATAGGAGGCTGGTGAAGAGAAGAGATGGAGATTTTTTGGGATGCCACAGGGTAACCGGAGTCGCTGGAAGAGATAACAACTCAGATGATGTTTTGATTCAACACGATAACGCTCGTCCTCACACAAGTTTAAGGACTTCTGAACATAACACAAAACAGATTTGGACAGTGTTACCCCAACCACCCTACAGTCCTGACCTGGCTCCCTCGGACTTCCACTTGTTTGGAGCATTAAGGGATGCTATTCGTGGAAGACATTTTGAGGCCGACGAGTTGTGATTCACGCAGTGAAGAACAAGGATTGGTACAGACACGGCATACACGCCCTTGTGTCTTGCTGGAAGAAGGCCACAGAACTGGAAGGAGACTATGTGGAAAAATAGGATATGTAGATAAAACGTCATTGTTTCATATGTGTGAAATAAATAATTTTTTCTACGAAAGTGCTTAAAATTCATTTTACCCACTGTTATCAGTGCCTAAAGTGAGTCTTTAAAACACTAGTGCCTAAAAAAAGTAAGTAATCACTTCAGGCACTGCTTTTCATTTTACGCACTGACAAAGAAAATGTAATATTGAATGTACAAACTTCATTCAGCAAGAAATTAATACATTACCTCGATGTTTCATTACTTAAACATTACACGTAACACAAATAAGTAACAAATTTAACATTCATAACTACATTTTGGCTCTTATTATTTTGAAATTACATGTAGTAGGCCTACTCATTGTAATAAGATTTACTGACCACCTCTGTGATGTAGGGGTCAGCATGCTAATCTCTTACGCAGAGGGCCCGGGTTCGATTCCCGGTCGGGTTGAATTTCCTGGTTGAGGTTTTTCAGTGTTTTCCCTCAACTATAAGGTAAATGCCAGGAAATTCGGGCCACAACATCCCTGAATATCACCGGCCTCATTCATCACCGAAATCATATTCATAACAAATCAGTACTACATATACAGTCGCCATCTAGTTCATAAGAATAGAACCAGTCTTAACAATAGTACACAGGCCTTCAGATTTCACCCAGAAGATTAACTTGCGATATGACCAAAGATGTTAAAGCGAGTATAAATAAGAGCGAGGAAAAAAAAAAGATTTATCGTTCAGCTGTTCCTAACCGCATTGTTGATTATAGGGCCAGTTTAGACGGCTGTAAAGTAGTGAACATGAATAAAACAGGCTACCATTCCATGGACGCTTGACTGCCTCTACAGTCTGTAGGTCAGCATCCTGGCTTCCAGATCTGGAGTTCTCGGGTTCGATTCCCGAGCTCGGCTCTCAGCGATTTTTTCTTGAAGAAGAAAAATTGCCTGGGTGTCTAGAGTCTGGAAATTTGCATGAATGTGAGTGTGTCGGATTAATATTAATTAGCTTCTTCTTCTTCTTCTTCTTCTTCCCTTCAAGTATTAGGCCAAATGACCTGTTACGATCTCACAGTTGAATTTTCAATCCAGCGCTTCTTTGGACGACCGAGAGATCTCTTCCCGTTTGGACGATAGTGGAGCATGACTTTTGGGATTCTATTCTCTATGCATGCGATGCAGATGATTTATCCAGTTGTTCTGATAATGTTTTACGTGATTAATTACAGGAATTTTAATTAGCCAATTTTCAAAAATATAAAATACAATATATCAGGACTGTCGCTGGGCAGTAACCTGAACACAAGTTTCAGTGTCACATTGTTGACAAGTAACTCGTCTGTTAGTACAACCATAAAACACAAACAGATTAACAAGGAAAAAATGGACACTTACTTCGTAATGGTTCTGAGTTTAGATGGGCATGATATTGTGATCTTATAACCTCTCCAACTTGAAATAATTATTTAATCTAAATATGTGCTGTCGCAGAAAGAAACATTGTATGACACAAGCCTCGTTTCAAAAACTTTACACTCGTGCCAAAAAGAGAATCTTTACGAACTAGTTTCATAAATAACTATTTGAAGAAAAAATTTGGGGCACATCTTTCTGGGAGATCTTCGTATTTTACTATTATGAGTCATATTCAACAGGAATAATTTTGGTTACTATTAAAAAATTAGATCGAAAAAGAAAACGTATTAGGACAATACGATGCGAACCAAATAATGATTTGCTTATCGCGAAAGAATGGCGAGTAAAAGATAAACTGTGCGGAAATAGAAAAACGAGTAAGTGGACAGTGGAAAAGGATTTCTGGACAGTAGTGGGCTCGAAATGTGAATTCACTTGAGTGTAGCAGTGACAATTAGCGGTCCTGCTATGACGAAGACGAATCTATTTGACTGTAATGCTTGCTCATGTTGAAGCACTGACTGAAAAGCTTGTAACTTATCTCCTCTTGCACACTAAGTGATTCCAATGTGATTACGGCATTGTGCGAGTACATCCATTTAGAAACACATAACACAATTTAAGACCAACTGCTTTAATAGATGTGAAGTTACAGCCCTCCTCCTTGCCCTTTACGTCGCGCTGTGAGCGGGGTGGAATCTCAACCCTCCACTTAACTTCCCCTCACACACAGTTGAGCAGCAACTTCTAAAAATCCAGCTCTACCTGAATTCATTCAAAATTACGAAGAGTATATGCGTATAATATACAAAAGCTAGACGATTAAAGGGCAACTGCAGCAGCCACGGTTTCAAATCCTTACTAGGACAAGTCTTTTCTATCTGGGTAAGGTAGGTGTCCCTGATATGACCATGCTAAGGTTTGAGAATTTTTCTAGCCGCCATTCTGAAAAAAATGTAAACCACTTTTTTTCTTGTATGACTTGAGGCTTTCCCGGCGTTTGATATAGAATATCTCTTCTCGAGTTCTCAGCCAGGTGAGTTGGAGATTAGCTTCCAAGCTTTCGACGGCTAGCTCTGCCATCTTCAGGGACGAAGTGATGTGGGACCACGTCTAGCCGGTATATATGCAAAAGTAGAAGCCCTACTTTTGCACATATACCGGCTAGACGTGGTCCCATATCACTTCGTCCCTGAAGAAGATGGCAGAGCTAGCCGTCGAAAGCTTGGAAGCTAATCTCCAACTCACCTGGCTGAGAACCCGAGAAGAGTTATTCCACTTTTTTTCTTACTCGTTCTCAGTCTAATGGACTTTCTTAAAACAATTTCCTTTCCCCATAAAATAGCTTTAATTGTCCAAAAAGTCCCAAATTCCAAAAGTCTACCTAGTGGCCATATCAGGAACATGTGCACATGATATGGCCACCCTTGTTCCATGTTCTACAAATCGTGATTGTTTTCAGTTTGATAGCGCAGTTGTGTTAAAATTAAATAATTTCGGTGTAAAATGAATAAAAATGACACTTAATAATCTTTTTTATAATTCAAAAGTGTAATCAAAACAGGTTTTTCCATAAAAAAATTAAGTTGTTTTTCTTAAAATACAAAATTTTTGCGTAATCCCAGCTATAAGGCATGTAAATTTGTCAGGTGAAAAAATAAAAGTGAAATGAACTTGATATGGCCATGGTGCATTTGATATGGCCATATCAGGAGCAGGTAAGCTTTCACGAAAATCGTTTGATTATGAACAACTCGTAAAAGATACGCCATCAGCTACAACACCAATCAACAGAACATTAAAAACTGAATGGAGTACTATGGTTTTCATGAAATAAGTCATTGAAAAACATGCATAAAACATAGGAGACGTACCAGAGAAAAATAAGAAGAGGTCACATGAAAACCGCAAAACAGGCAACTGACGCCATATTGCTCAATCTGACTGGATGGAAAACGATCAAGTGACATACCAGGATGCCCTTTCGCTGGATGCTGCTGCAATTTAGCGGATTTTTTTTTAACTAACTCACAATAGGGAGGTGGCCATATCAGGAGCACCCACCTTATATTCTATTATGTCTCAAGGGTAAACCTCATGTCAATAGATTAAAGAAAACGTTTATAATTCGTATGAAAACATCATTAATTTATGTAGGATAATTTTAAAATACATCAAATTAGCACATTCGATTCAGCGAGTGATTCCGAATGAGGACAAGCGCTTCTTATCGCCTCAACTTACAAGAGGCTAGTGCTGTTGATCGATCAAAATATTTATTAATGGAGTTTTGATCGATTTGAAAAAATGTTTTAATATACTGTAATACACAATTATTGTAAAATTTAACTTGTGTTCTGTGATAAGCATAAATATTAAATGTTGTATATCTGTATATTATATTCTATCGTTATATTACAAAACAACTATTTTAATTACTAACATATTTATTATAAGGCTTATAATTTATTGTGTCAATTTCTCCGGGAATTTTTTAGACAAACATAAATAACAAAAAAGTATGAAGACTCACTTAGTTAATACTGCTTCAGCCATGATTTTAAACATGTGAGTGCAATCACATGCTCCGAATTAAGTGCCTCTCTACGTTTAATAACAATGTTTCCTGCATCACTAAATACGAAAAAACTTCTTTTCTGTCAAGCACTTCTCCACGATCGTTCAATTTAAATCCAAACGTTTCACTGAGTTACACAAACCTGTAAGGACTCAGCTGTACGTTTCACTGAGAGACATTTTAATTAATCGAATACCAAATTCTATAACAATATTATATAAAACTTCTCTCTTAACCGAGTCATATGCTTTTATGAAATCTATGAATAATTGGTGTACTGTACTCCCAACTTTTCCTCCATATTTGTCGAATACAAAAAAATCTGACCAATAGTCTATCTATTACGCCTAAAACCACACCGATGATAGCCAAAAATTTCAACTATATGGAGTTAATCTTCTCAAAAGTATATTGTACAAAATGTTGTACGTCAATAAAAGTGATACCGGTATTCCTCGAAAATTATTACAATTCGTCTTTTCCCTCTTCTTAAAGATAGGTACAATAATATGGATTCCTTTCATTGTTCTGGGAGCATTTACTTTTATTATTATTTACTATTATTACTATTATTGTTATTATGAACTATTATTATTAAGGAGGGTCTGTCTTCCTCTGAATGGCGGGACGCAATTAAGATGAATGCTAACGTAGCACCAGTGAGAAGTCTTCATGGGAGATCCTTGGACGGTTTCCGTTGCAGATACTGCAACGAGATTGAAACCTTAGCACACGTCCTAGGATCCTGTCAGCATGGAGAACTCCTGAGAAATTCACGCCATCATAACATCCGAAAACTAACAGCACAAGCCCTTAGAAAAAGATTCTTCGAGGTCCATGAAGAGGTGCACTGCGTTGCGTCTGAAGGCGGCGGAATTAGAAGAGCGGACATCGTGGCTCTAGACAAGACTAATAGCAAAGGCTTTATACTGGACCCAACTGTTAGATTTGAGGTGAGCCAGACCCAACTATCTGAGGTCAACAAAGAGAAACAACAAATTTATGAGCCTACTATTCCGTGTTTTCGAGAAAAATATCAGATGGAATGCACCTGGGAAGGACATGGTTTAATGATCGGAGCGAGGGGCGCCATCCCACGATCAACTGTAAACACTATCAAAACATTTGGAATCCATGACATCATTCCAAAAATAATTACTTCTAGCATTAAAGGATCTGTGGCGATTCTGAAAAATCATTTATACGGAATATCATAATCCCCCCCCCTCTTTCTATCCGTTAGTGTGTGATTGTTACAATATATGTACAAATTTATTATTTCTTAAATTTAAGCTCCTAGTTCACATTTCAATTAGACTCATCTATTTTACTGCAATCATTATTCTTATATGTGTGTTATTCTGTGTTTTTGGCAACCCAGGATGCCTGGGCAGACTATTTCTTGGAAATAAATTATATATATTATTATTATTATTATTATTATTATTATTATTATTATTATTACGTGTTTTTAATTGTAATGGTAACTTAATTAAATGTTTATATAACATGACTTCTTGTAACTACAAATGTTCTTAATTAGGAGCATATCACACAGAAAATAATTTAAAAGCACGTTTCGAGATTATTGCGCCCGTCCCCCCCCCCTCAAGTTACCACATTTTGCATTCTGATGGACTACAACAATATTCCACAATTTTGAACGTGTAGTTGTATCCAAACGCACCAGGTAAATAAATGTCTGGAAATAGACGAGCACTACTTCCGGCTCGATTCTAAACATATCGCAGACAAGGAGGTTAAACAAAACACTGGCAGTTTCATAGCGCAGATGAAGTGCTGCAGAGTCTCTCTCAGAATACCAGCAGGGCAGGTGGCTAATGTCACGGCGAGAGCGGCCACGCAGGAATTCCAATCTAATAATAATGATCTTCGCCACCGTCAACCTCCAGGGACTGGACTTCAACACGTTCGTCGTCACTTCTCAATAACTGGCATCCACAATTAGATGCTTCATCATGTCGACAATACTAGATAAATACAACAAAAACAAATACTCAGTTGGTATAGTAAAAAGAAGAAACTCCACTTTTTTTGTTTTTCGGAATTGTGTCCCAGGAAACATAGCAACAATAATAACGATTTTATGCTCAACCATGCCGAAATGTAGTAATTATACACCTGGTAGCAGACCTTTAATGTATGTCATTAAAGTACACCTACTCATTAAAGGTCAGGTCTTTCAGCCAATGACGACTCAGGTTACAACTGATCAGCCAATGACAGGTCAGCTTTCTACCGTTATAAAACCGCAAGTATCGATTATTCTCGGATATGCAATCGAAAGAGAATTAGCTAAAAGTCACGGAGGCTGGAAATCCAATACTGTCGCAGAAGGTTATGTTCTGTTACTCTAATAATTAGCGTTAATTGTAAATAATATTCAAATAAATTCAATTTGTCATCTCGTTTTTCAATGTATAATTTAATTTTAATGTTATTTCTGTAGGTTCTTATGGCCTAGCAAGGTCAATGTGAACATCTGTTCCTCGGAAAAAATCAATACTTTCGCGTCTGCGCATATCTCACAACATACGGGACATTGGCCAAGGTCAGATACAAAGAAAATTAATAATATCAAGTTAGAAATATGGTCGAGCATAAAAAGTCGTATGAAACTCGCCTATAATGGTAATTAAGAAGCTCGTATGAAAATTATGAAACTCGCTTGCGCTTGTTTCATAAATATCCATACTCGCTTCTTAATTACCTTCATTATAGGCTCGTTGCATAATGTACTATTCTATGACCACCACTATCACCAACTTCATAATAATTAAAGCTTAAAAAACAGGTGCGAAGGCTTGTGGGCAACAGTATTTCCCGCAAGACATTTCGTCCGTGCGGACATTTCGCCCATATAACAATTTCATCAAGAGTGAAATTTTGACAATAAGTATTTATACAATACTTACTATTATGACAAGTGTTGTATTGCATGTTTCCACGTATTCACATTTTTTTATGTTCTAGTGTTCAACTTATTTTATATTTTTGTTTTCATATTTTCCGATAATGGTATATCTCTAATGTGATAAGTTGAGCTATATATAATCATAATTCTCCTTATTGTGTGTACTTAAAAATATTGTATTCACTGTATGCTTTGTACTGCACAATTTTATTACTACTATTAGTATTATTACTATTATTATTATTATTATTATTATTATTATTATTATTATTATTACTATTCTTATTTTTTATCATTATTATTATTACTATTATTATTATTATTATTATTATTATTATTATTATGAATAATTGTCTTATTTTTTGTACTTTGTATGCCTCATTTATTTTGACCTGCTGTTCACATTTTATTATGCTTTTGTCTTTCTTTCTGTATGTTATATATTATGTCTGATTTCTTCTTACTTATTGTTTAAATTTTATTATTATTATCTTATTCAGTTTTGTGTGTAAAATTGTAGTGTACTTTGTAAATTTGTAGTGTTTTTGTAACGCAGTCTTTACTCCTGGTTGAGTGTTAGAGAAGGTCGTATGGCCTTAACTCTGCCAGGTTAAATAAATTATTATTATTATTATTATTGTTATTATTATTATTATTATTATTATTATTATCTTTATAGTCCACTTAATTCACTTTTGTCCATAGTTATATTTAAACATAGATATATTGGGGAAAACACGGGAATTTTACTTAACGCAAGTAAAGAGATAGGTTTGGAAGTAAATTCCGAAAAGACAAAGTACCTATATGATTATGCCTCGTGACCAGAATATTATATGAAATAGATATACAAATTGGAAATTTATCCTTTGAAGAGGTGGAAAAATTCACATATCTTGGAGCAACAGTAACAAATATATATATGACACTCGAGGGGAAATCAAACGCAGATTACTGTAAATAAGGGAAATGCCTGTTATTATTCGGTTGAGAAGCTTTCATCATCCAGTCTGCTGTCAAAAAATCTGAAAGAATTTATAAAACAGTTATATTACCGGTTGTTCTTTATGGTTGTGAAACTTGGACTCTCACATTGAGAGAGGAATATAGGTTAAGGGTGTTTGAGAATAAGGTGCTTAGGAAAATATTTGGGGCTAAGAGGGATGAAGTTACAGGAGAATGAAGAAAGTTACACAACGCAGAACTGCACGCATTGTATTCTTCAACTGACATAATTAGGAACATTAAATCCAGACGTTTGAGATGGGCAGGACATGTAGCACGTATGGCGAATCCAGAAATGCATATAGAGTGTTAGTTGGGAGGCCGGAGGGAAAAATATCTTTAGGGAGACCGAGACGTAGACGGGAGGGTAATATTAAAATGGACTTGAGGGAGATGGGATATGATGACAGAGACTGGATTAATCTTGCTCAGGATACGGACCGATGTCCTATAAATGACATCTGTAATGCAAGCCTAATAAATTTTATTATCAAAGACTGACGCGTTGAATCGTCGCTAAGTTAGGTATTACTTGCTCATGTGAATTTTCCGAATGCAGTACTAAGTGAAATGTGTTTGTAAGCATGCATCCCTTATTATAGAATTAAAGTGCAAGCCCGAGAGACGACGTATGAAAAATACTACAAGATAAATAACATCCTTTACATCATAAATTTTATACGTTAATGCTATTGTTGTGTTAACAAATTACAGTAGGATTATGGGAGATGTTCTCACTTGTGTGTGACTGTAATTTAAAAAAAAAATGTTTTAATACACGTTGCATTATTTTGATGTTAATTTTGCCAGCGCAATTAGTTTCCACTCTGACACACTTACTACTTCAGACTACCTATTCTTAGAAAAAGGAACTCGCATTTTAAATCATTTTATTATAAAGAAGAAAAACCGCGTAACACTCAGTTCTCACACTATGCATGTGTTGTTGAAATAACTCTTAAAACCGGGGTGTGTATAATAACTTAGCAGTATAAAATCTTTTTCATATCTGTACAGTACCTGGCCACATTATTATAATCACTTACATTTTTACTATATTTTACATATTACTTCCTCATTTGAACTCTGGTTTTCTTTCTTAAGGGGAGTTGGTTATTATCGCATGCAAAATAATGGTAAAAATAGCCCATCTTCTAGCAGTCATAAATATAATAGCCTACTATTTATCAGTGGTCTTTCATTTTTGTTAGCTATGTGTGTATACATATTAAGCTTTAAAATGAAAAAGAATGGTGACTCTAGAGTAAATCTATATCCTTAAATTAATTTTTTTAATTAAGCACAGTTTTTTTATAAATTCACTACATGTCTGTGATTAGGTACACTCTATTCACTTATTATAACACATATTAAATTGAAAATTTCACCACTTACTGCTAATAGATACTAAAACATACCCTACTAAAATTATTCATATATCTGTAATATTATGGGCATAGGGCTTATAGTAATCATCACCGTCAATAAATTTAAAAAAAAATTGAAGATTAGTATAAGCCCTATGCCCATAATATTACAGATATTTTAACAATTTTAGTAGGGTATGTTTTAGTACCTGTTAGCAGTAAGTGGCCAAAATTTTAATTCAATGTGTGCTATGATAAGTGAATAGAGTGTACCTAATGACAGGTATGTAGTGAATTTATATAAAACATATGTTTAAATTAAAAAATTAATTTAAGGGTAAGATTTACACTAGATTAACCTTTCTTTTTTCATTTTAAAGTTTAATGTGTATACATACATCACTAAAAAAATGAAATAGCTGTGATAAATAGTATTACATTTATGACTGCTTGAAGATAGGCTATTTTTACCATTACTTTGCATGCGATAACGTCCAATTCCCCTTAAGCAGAATTCACATTACATATTTAATTTTTAAACAGTATTAAGCAAAATTACAATTATAGCAATGTTAATTCAAGAAATATTGATAACAAACCACACCTCATTTTTACAGAAATTTCAGTATTTCGTACTACCTTCTTTGGCTTTAATTACAGCTTCAGTTCTCTTTGGCATGCTTACAATACACTTCTGTATTATTTCCTGGATCCTCTCATTGTGATTCCAAACATGTATCAGCCTTTCAATAAGTCGAACTCTGGTAGTAATAAGTTCTTTTGCCATATCTCTTTTTACGAGTTTCCAGACGTTCTCAATGGGATTCAAGTCCGGCGAGTTTCCTGGCCATGGCAAAAGTGAAATGTTTTTGGAAGCCAGAAACGTTTGCCATGGCCAGGAAGGAGGCCGTACGAAATACTGAAATTTCTGTAAAAATGAGGTGTGGCTGGTTATTTATCAATATTTCTTGAAGTAACATTGTTATAATTATAATTTTACTTAATATTGTTTAAAAATTAAATATGTAATGTGAATTCTGCTTAAGAAAGGAAGCCAGAGTTAAAATGAGGAAGTAATATGCAGTGGCGTAGCATGAAATTTTGAGCAGGGGAAGCTAACTCAAGTTGTCTTTCATGTACATATGAGAAAACGTATTACAAAAATATAGTCTTAAAATAAATAGTAGTCAATGTCAAGTCAGCAGTCCAAAGATTGGTTGGAACCTCGTAAGTAACACCAATAAGGCATGACCTCAAATGGTAAAATATGATTTCATGGTTTACACATATCTCTAACAAATAGACACGGTCATTTATCTTTTAAATCGCACTTTTGTTCGTAAGTCAGTCTTGATAATAGAATTGTCCTAAAAATTCAAGTAAATTGGTGTCAGGAACTGTTATTTCGCTCATTATTTATTATATCACCCACAATGCACTCTAACCTTCAACTGAACACAACTCACGAAAGGGATAACTCGGAAACTTTCAGTGTAAAAGCTAGCTTCTTCCGTGCCTTGCGACCAGGGTAGGTTAGTTAGAAAGAGATGGAAAATCTGCGGGGTGGATTACACAAATGAATTAGTGTGAGAAACCAGTCTGCTTGGAAGCTGGTGTGTGCAGGCTTCTTGTTTACTGCTGCATCACAAATCATCCTGAGCTGCCGCATCACAATATTAAACGCATAAATATAAACTCTATTAAAATTAATAAATAATTTTGTTCATAAACTGCAGGTTTATTATGAAATTATTATTAACTGGGGAAGCTGAGCTTTTTAGCTTACAATGACGCTACGCCACTGGTAATATGTAAAGTATAGTAAAAATGTGAGTGATTATAATAATGTGGCCAGGTACTGTACAGTATAAAAAAATTATCGTTTCAGCAACTGTTCACTTAATTTCTCTTTCCAGGCAAGACTTCAATTCCCTTCAGATACAGAACAAGCGTTTCATTCACATAATGTGGAAGTTAATCGTCTCAACAAGTATACTGGCTGAATAAAGCAACTACTACTCACGTAATATTCTGGCATAACAATTGAAGACATTATTACAAAAACAGCCCTAGTCATTTTAATGAAATTTAGTTAAGGACACATTTGCTACTATTTCAAATCTTTATAGACTCCAAAAACGACGCATGTCAGGTGCAATAGCCACAAGGATGAATACCAGTTGTACAGAAACAGCTGACATGTGTTGTTCTATTTATTTTTATTGTTCCCCTAAAAAATAGCAATTTTGACAAGAGTTGTTTTTGTAATAATGTCTTCAATTACTCTAAAATAGATCATTATAGTATTATTAGAGAGAATGGAAATGCAATACTTTTCAACATTATTAGGTCCCATGATTTAAATCCTTGCGATTTTTATTACGATATGCTTTGAGCGAGACACGAATCAAGCACTGCACATAAATGATGACAAGCGAGCTAAATATGTACCTGTCTTCCATACCTCAGTGAAAAATATGGCATTTCGCTTTACAACTGGGATGTTACAGGCTTACTATTTGGAGCGAGGGGTTGTTTACCAAAATTTACATGTAATATCTTTAAATCCTTTCAAATTCCCTTTTATGAGGTTCAGAAGATTGTAATGGAAATTCTGAAGGCCTCTCTTCAAATTCAACACTATCATCTATATGTTAATACGTAAATTTTTGTTTTAATGTACAAATCGAATCAGTATTTTGCTCGTTTCATTTCCCTTTATCTTTTATATTTTGTTAATTCCAGATCCCACTGGTCAACCTCACTTGAGGACGGATGATTTGAAATCTTAGCAGTAGGGTACTTTGAAAGAGGAAGTTTATACAAACAATTCTCGTTTTTTGAAGAAATTGAATTGAAATGGCATGAATCTCCCGTCTAATGATTTCTTTCAATTCGTAAAGTGCGAACATTGGAAGAAGATGTTCGGCACTTCGAGACACTGATGTAACACAAGGTGTGTTCTACCTTCAGGCGAAAACAGTGTCCCAAATCCTCGGCTTAACCCGAACACGCTGTGCGGAAAACATGTCGAGACGAGTGCCTGCTGCAAACTAATAGGTAAAGTGACACCCCATATTACTTCCTTAATCGAACGACTTTTGTAACAACATTTTATAGTAAAAATAGAAATTTTAAAGTTACGAATAATATTTCATATTTTAATATTATGTAGCTATATAATGAAAAGAGTAGGCAGGCTCAAACAGAAAGCAAACGCGTAGAGAAACTGATCCTCCACACTAAACTAGAGAGCTCTACACATAAGGGGAGGGCTGACGGACTTCGCTGCAGAATAGAGGCAAGCAGTGCTGCTCATCGGAGTGACTACTACCGCGGAGGAATCGGAGATTGCGAATAAAGCTCTCCACCGGTGATCTCAGATAGTACCGTAGGTGGAACAGGGGACATACGGAGGGTTGCGGGGGTTCGGAGCGAAGCGACAGTTAGCTCAAGGACGACCGGCGCGTATGGACTGACTGTAGTTGTGAGTGGAATAAAATGGCACCAAATCGGATATCCGTCGCATGGAAATTCTTTAATTCAGTTGAAGGTAATAATAAAGTCGCACACTGTAAACTTTGTGGGCGAATTTACTCTAAGGGTGGTGGAACTTCGAATTTGTTAGACCATTTGAAGCGATCGAACAATCGCGAACTTGATGAAAACAATTATGCAAAACATTTGATACGATTTATTTTTAAATTGTCTTAGTGTTATTGTTCCCAAAGGCTCACAGTCTATGAAAAAGTCTTGAAATTTCTCTAAAACGTAACTTTCGAGGCAATAAAAAACAAATGAAATATTTACAATACGACTTGAGTTATATTTTACTGCTTAGACAACTTGAGTTATATTTTACTGTTTGGATTAAAATATTGAGTTTCTGAATGAAACTAAAGAAACATCTGGTAATAATACAATTACAATTATCCTTAAGTTGATATCCGCTTATATTTTTATTACAGAGCAAGAGTGGCGCGTTTTAGAAGAGGCAGTTCAAATACTGACACCCTTTAACACAATAATCACAATCCTGTCCGGTGAAGAATCTGAATAAATTATGTTGGACAGTAAACTTTATCCCATTGATAGCCAACGTTTCTTTTGTTTCATTCTGAAGCTCCCTTAATACATTTTACGTTAACTAAACCGATTAGAATAATGATTGACAAACCCTGTTTGGGATTAAACGAGAGTTTCTAGGAGAATTAAAGTATAAATGTTTACATTAGCTACTGAAAAGCTTTACTTCTGCGTTAGTTTTGCAGTTAGATTGAATGTTATTAATTTGATCAATGATATAAAACTAATACGGCTTTCCACATATACTATGAATTTCAAAACTAGAAAAAATTCTGTCAGCTAACGTAGCACTTCAAGCAACACAAAAAAAGAGCCGAAGAAAGAGAGAGAGATTAACATAAAAGAGAGATTAAACAACAACAAATTACAACTTATTTTAAAAGATACGCGGACGTCAGCGGGCTCGAATCACTATCTGATCCGATTAAAGGAATGCTCAGCGGAAAGTGTATGTCTGCGCCACAGCACATATACAACCTGCGCGGCATCAATCGGAGGCAACCGGAGGTCTCCCATTGAAAGCGCGCAAACAACCGCTCCGGAGAAAACCTAATCATAAGCAGCACTAGAGGCAAGTGAGATTCACGGTTTTCCATGAAGTATGACAACTTCTAGGTTACAAAAATAAGAAAATAGGTTTGTTCGTATAGCAAGTTTGTGATGGTTTGTGAACTAGTGATTTATATAGAACTAACATATCTTTCTTTCTTTCTCTCTCTCTCTCTCTTTCTCTTTCTCTCTCTCTCTCCCCCTCCCTTTCTTTCTTTCTTTCTTCCTTTCTTCCTTCCTTTCTTTCAAAACGAATGATGCTAGCCACAATTTGTTATACCTCAAATGTAGAGTATATTTGGGAGATTACTAACCTCTATAGCAAATGTTGAAAATTCTTAATTTATTCGGCTGGAAATTCACTTAATGACCAGTTTTTAACGTCAAATTAAGCAGGAGTTTTGATTCCCTGTCACGAGATGCGCAGATGTTTATTCTTTATTCCTTATTGTTGGCAGTCTGTTTTCGACATTTTGTTTTAGTCACTGAAAATGCAGTACACATTAAATCAACGGCTCTTCCTTGTGACGCAATACTGCAGCCGTGGCGAGAACGTGACTCGCGAGACATTGTGGCTCGCAGCGATAGCTGTGCATTTTTCGCTTGCTTCTAACCTCCGCTAACCCCCACCCTTTCACTCACTGGAGTCAAACTCCGTTCCATTTGTATTTGTCTCTGACCTGCGAGTGGCATATGTCTCTCTCGAAACCATGTACGAAAGTTCCAAGTAGGATGGAAGGACGCATTTTTTTGCTGTCAATATGATGAGAATATTAAATGTATGATTTGTTCACAAGTATTACGAGGAAAACGGTTGTATAACATAAAACGGCATTATATTACATGTTACTGATGAAACATTAAAAGGTTAAGTGTTATTGTTGTTGTTGTTGTTGTCATCATCATCATCATCATCATCATCATCATCATCATCATCTCTGTACGTCGATCCTTTTTCAGCAGATGTACGAATAATGCGGTTAGCTCTTCAATTTGAATTCACTGATTTACTATGTGATGTCAAATGAAAGCTAGGTGTAAGGACTTGAGAAATGTTGAACTTTGAAATCTTTGCTAAAAAATAAATATCCGAAGCTTCGTTCTTTCGCTTGCTCTGTTGAAGCCATGTTCGCTAAACTTACGTTTGTGAAAAATTATTTTCAACAATTAAAATAGTAAAAAACCAAATTTAGATCACGACTGACAGACAAATACCTTCGTGATCAACTACGACTGGCAGTAGGTGACATAATTCCTGATTTTGAAACTCTGTCGCAGAGACATTCTGAAGACAGTTAATTTTAGGTTCTGATATTGTTCATTTCTTTCTTCGTTACACGTACTAAACATTAGTTTGTAGCCTTGTACTGTATAAAATTATATTTAAGTGCTTGACGTAAAGAAAATGAAAATCCGTTAATAAGTCAGACAGTTGCTTCACTTCCCTTCGGGTGTCCGCCTCCCTCCACAGGTGCTATGCACGTTGCAGGTTACACAGTGGCTCGGCGCACGATTACATTTTCGCCACCGCTGCAATACTGGATTACGAATTCAATTACACCTATTAAAAGAGCATACCAGAGAAAATTTGGTGTTCGTAATCCCCCCAAAGAAACACAATACTGGGACTGGTAAACAAATTGTAAACACTGGATCTCTGGTGAGTAAAAAAGGCAAACCTAAGTAATAACACGGCCGACTTGATGCTCGCTTTGCTTCTTCCTTACCTGCCTTGACTATTTTCATGATAGACTAGGATATTTTTTGGCTGTGAATGGTTCTCATTTTAAGCATCTGTGATAAAGTTTGATTAGTTATAGTGTTTTTTTGTTATTACCTGGGTGTCTAGCGTCTGGAAATTTGTATGAATGTGAGTGTGATTGTGAGCGTGCCGGGTTAATATTAACCAATCATCATATATATATATATATATATATATATATATATATATATATACATCAGGACTGTCGCTGGGCAGTAACCTGAACACACGTTTCAGCGTCACATTGTTGATAAGTAACTCAATCTGTTTGCACAACCATAAAGCATCTAATAGATGCTGTAGAGTTACCAACAATGAAAAAAAAAGTTATAGTGTTTTTTTTTTATTTTCATGGCTTACTCAATATGATTTTACGTACATATTTGTCTGAAATTAGAAATCAACGAAACAAGTATATTAAATTGTTAAAAGATATGAAACGGGTAAATGGGTGAAGTTTTTACGCATTTATAGGAAAAATTTAATGGAGATTCGAATATGTAAATTATAATGTATGGTTCCATTAAAAAAATAGTTTACTGTCAAGACCCTGAATAATAATTAAGTATCATCGAACACTGGCACAATATTGTATGCTTTATCTCCAACAGTTTTTGTACAAAACTATTTTTTGTAAAATTAAAATTTAACAATTTATTAATAATTAGGGCTAGGATTTTGATGAAATTGCATCTCTTTCTTAGTAAGCCAGAAACAAAGCTGCTTTAGTATTTATATGTTATGTGATAAACTGAGTGTTTTAAGACACATTTGTTAGGGCATATTTTTGCATTTTTTGCCTGTTTCAACTCATAAGAGCATCTTTTTGTTGTTTTATTCGGACAATTTTTAGGCATTTTCATTTAATTTTGGCCATAAATCCCCATTATTAATATAAAATAAAGTTTATTTCCTTTGATATTTTGTCTACATATTTTGTCCTTTAATATCCATTATTTTTTTACTTGGCTATTACACGACGCTGTATCAACTACGAGGTTATTTAGCGTCGATGGAATTGGTGATAGCGATATGATATTTGGCGAGATGAGGCTGAGAATTCGCCATAGATTACCTGACATTTGTCTTACGGTTGAGAAAAACCTCGGAATCGAACCCGCGACCGAGCGCATCTCCGGATAGGCAGGCAAACGCTTTAACCGACCAGCTGGTGGCTAGTACCCATTATTTTGTATAACATTTTAATCGTTTTTCTACACAAATATTGCCATTTTAACGTAGTACACTCCAACCACCCCTCCAATATAGACTCCTGCTAATTCCGGATAAGAGTGGCTTTGTGGTGGACTACATGGAAACTACATCAGGTAAAATAATTAATGAAAGTGTACCACTTAGAAAAAGTTATGTAAAATTAAATAAACTTAAATGTTGGTACTAGAATTTAATTTAATTACTAGTCTTAATATGAAGTAGCACAATAGTAATATACGTTACAAGAGCGGTATGTTGACGTTTTCATGTTCGAGGAAAATATTGAAAAAGCGAAACGTAGTTGAGCTTTTTTAATTTCCGAGAACATGAAAACAAACATACCGCTCGTGTATCGTACATTATTTTGTGCGAAGTTCGTTTATTACATACCTGAAAGACGAATTTCTAATTAGTTGCAATGAAATCTCCATGTTGGTTTCTGTTTAATGACGGCAACTTCGGAAAACCAAAATATCTTCCTTCAACATTGTTGCTATAAAATGTTTTCTGTGTTTACTATACTCCAGCAGGCCGTGATATACGTCTGTCTTTCCCCCCCCCCCCAGTCTATAAATGCGAACTTAAAACAAACGGTAAGGTTATGTAATGATTTATTTTTCATTTTAATATTTTAACAATATTATTTATATAACACATTGCAGTAATAACATCGGCATCTGGAATCTTGTTGATTTTTTCACGGTTTCCTTAATGTTACTTGTATCAGGAATGCAATAAGTTTCGTGGAGTAGTAGACTTTACTTAATTTTTGCAAATATTTAAAAACAATAATTAAAATTGCAATTTACGTGAAATTGCAGTGGTAAGTTTCCAATTTATAATTATTACTATGTTAAACGTCTCTAAAAATAATATGTTAAAAGCCTAAAGCAGTAAAATGAATGTCGCGCTTAAGCGGTAAGAAGAGGGATATTGTTATGTGTGTTACGTTGGGAATACTGAATGTGGTATTTCACACTTACCGCGTATTGGTTCTGTGCGGAAAACAGGCAAATACGCACTTTCTCGCACAAAACGTCTTTTCCTACTAAACCAATTATGTAAGAACAATTTTTAGGACATTTTTATAAGATTTTTAGGTCATAAATGCATTGTTTTAGGACTTTTTTTCATGATTTATAGGTAATCAAAATCTTAGTCCTATTAATAATATTCCATACTTACTGTTCATCTTGTATATGAAATTGGCATGCGTTTGAAGTTTAGGTAAAGTTTTATTCAGTAAATTGTAACTTATACCCAAATTACACCGACCCACCCTATCGACTGCAGAGCGTCTGAAACTTAGGAATCATTAGATATAGCACCAATCTTGTGAAGTAGAGCTAAGAAACACAAAGGTTGACTGGTGTCGGCACACGACAGTGGTGATATCGACCCGAGGGAACGCAAAGAACGAAGCAGCGGCTCTGCGCCCCGGGAGGGTACGTTGCGGCCCTGCGGTTGCAAATGAGTGTTTATAAAATTAGACATGAAAGCCTTCCTTCTCCTAAGCACCTTACCTCTCAAGTGAGTAAGAGGATCAAGTCTAAACATGTTATTTATTGGTCATAAATGACACCATTGCATTAGAATTAACACTTGACTTACCGTAGTAGTAAACCCTCAAACACTGACTTACACGGATTACAAAGTTTTAACGGTGCCTTATATGCAATGTACCAAATATAAGCTTCATTAAATGCAACACCCGAGCCATAATCATCCATCATCATACAATTCAGCCCCTTGGGGCAAGATAATGGTAACCATCACTTCAGCATAAACTTGGACGTTTCGCTTAATTTATTACACCCAAAGACAATTCGCCCAATGTTTTTTCAACCAACAACATTTCGTCCCGAATAATTAGACCCAATTCTTTTTTCGTCCTATATGATTTAGTCCAATCATATTTCACCCATTTTTAACAAAAATATTGTCACATGTTTCCAGGAAAACATAGTAAACACACACTACAAACATACTGTCATACGCTTCCTGGAAAACATAGTAAACACACACTACAAACATATTGTCATATGCTTCCTGGAAAACATAGTAAACACACACTACAAACATACTGTCATACGCTTCCTGGAAAGCATAGTAAACACACACTACAAACATACTGTCATACGCTTCCTGGAAAACATAGTAAACACACACTACAAACATACTGTCATACGCTTCCTGGAAAACATAGTAAACACACACTACAAACATACTGTCATACGCTTCCTGGAAAACATAGTAAACACACACTACAAACATACTGTCATACGCTTCCTGGAAAACATAGTAAACAAACACTACAAACATACTGTCATACGTTTCCTAGAAAACATAGTAAACACACACTACATACATATTGTCATATAAAAAAATAATAAAAAAATACAAAAAGTAAATTTGATATTTCCGTCTTTGACTTATTTATTTAAATGTCAACAAAATTATTTTTGCTAATACATCTTATTGCACGTGAACTTTGTTGACATTTTAATAAATAAGTCAAAGACGGAAATATCAAACTTTACTTTTTGTATTTTTTTTATTATTATATGACTTATTGCAGTATACACAAACATGAATTCAAAATATTGTCACATTATGCTTTCTAGGAAACATAGTAAACACACACTACAATATTGTCATATGCTTCCTAGAAAACAAAGTAAACAACAATACAAACATATTGTCATATGCTTTCTAGGAAACATAGTAAACAACACTACAAACATATTGTCATATACTTCCTGGAAAACATAGTAAACAACACTACAAACATATTGTCATATGCTTCCTGGAAAACATAGTAAACAACACTACAAACATATTGTCATATGCTTTCTGGAAAACATAGTAAACAACACTACAAACATATTGTCATATGCTTCCTGGAAAACATAGTAAACAACACTACAAACATATTGTCATATGCTTCCTGGAAAACATAGTAAACAACACCACAAACATATTGTCATATGCTTCCTAGAAAACATAGTAAACAACACTACAAACACACAAATTGTCGTATGCTTCCTAGAAAACATAGTAAACAACACTACAAACATATTGTCATATGCTTCCTGGAAAACATAGTAAACAACAATACAAACGTATTGTCGTATGCTTCCTAGAAAACATAGTAAACAACACTACAAACATATTGTCATATGCTTCCTAGAAAACATGGTAAACAACACTAAAAACATATTGCCATATGCTTCCTGGAAAACATCGTAAACAACAATACAAACATATTGTCATATGCTTCCTAGAAAACATAGTAAACATCACTACAAACATATTGTCGTATGCTTCCTGGAAAACATAGTAAACAACACTACAAACATATTGTCATATGCTTCCTGGAAAACATAGTAAACAACACTACAAACATATTGTCATATGCTTCCTAGAAAACATAGTAAACAACACTACAAACATATTGTCATATGCTTCCTGGAAAACATAGTAAACAACAATACAAACATATTGTCATATGCTTCCTAGAAAACATGGTAAACAACACTAAAAACATATTGCCATATGCTTCCTGGAAAACATCGTAAACAACAATACAAACATATTGTCATATGCTTCCTAGAAAACATAGTAAACAACACTACAAACATATTGTCGTATGCTTCCTGGAAAACATAGTAAACAACAATACAAACATATTGTCTTATGCTTCCTAGAAAACATAGTAAACAACACTACAAACATATTGTTATATGCTTCCTGGAAAACATAGTAAACACAATTACAAACATATTGTCGTATTAAATATTTATTAATTTGTCCCACAGAATAATATCTGTAATAGTGACAATATTAATATTTGAGGAGAAAAATTCGCTCCGGCGCTGGGGATCGAACCCGGGTCTTTGGTTCTACGTACCAACAACAATACAAACACATCAAATATTAATTGTCAATATTACAGATATTATTATGTAGGAAAAATTAATAAACCTTTAATATTCTCATAGCTGCAGTGCATATGTCTGTACAGATTACTGTGCACTTCCTAGAAAACATAGTAAACAACACTACAAACATATTGTCATATGCTTCCTAGAAAACACAGTAAACAACAATACAAACATATTGTCATATGCTTCCTGGAAAACATAGTAAACAACACTACAAACATATTGTTATATGCTTCCTGGAAAATATAGTAAACACAATTACAAACATATTGTCGTATTAAATATTTATTAATTTGTCCCACAGAATAATATCTGTAATAGTGACAATATTAATATTTGAGGAGAAAAATTCGCTCCGGCGCTGGAGATCGAACCCGGGTCTTTGGTTCTACGTACCAAGCGCTCTGACCACTAAGCTACGCCGGATTCAATCCACAGCACCGGATCGAACCTTCCTCCTTCAAGGTTTCCCTTTGTGGCCTGACTCCAAGTTGGGACATGAGTAGTTTAATATCAAAGACGGACATCTGTCGTCTCCATAGTTTTGATCTAGAGGCATTTTTTTTTCACAGTGTTCTTTGTAGTATTTTAACACAATTTATTTTTATAAATGTAGTGTTAGAGTTTGTATATAGTTTCACCATAACTGAAAAAAGCATGAAAAATGTATAATAATCCACATTATCTAAATTTCATCTGAAGGTCAGATGTCCGCCTTTGATATTAAGCTACTGTTGACGTTTTATGTCCAAGTCAACTGCCATTATACAAGGAGCACACTCAGCTGAGTGACTTGTTTGGTCGGGATTCCGCAGTTAATTGAATTCGGCGAAGCTCAGTGGTCAGAGCGCTTGGTACGTAGAACCAAGGACCCGGGTTCGATCCCCGCCGCCGGAGCGAATTTTTCTCCTCAAATATTAATATTGTCATATGCTTCCTGGAAAACATAGTATAGACACACTACAAACATAGAAAATTTGAAATTTCCATTTTTTAATGTTTTTTTAATTATTTTCACCGATCCATAGCCTTAATATAGGCCCAATCGTGGACATAAAATTAGGCCTAATGCCTGGGAAACTCCATGTTTAATATTTCTACATTCAACTAAGCAGAGCATAAAAGAAAGTATTTGTGTACATCTTGGATAGAAGATACGCGCCGGCTGTGGTATTCGTGAAGTCGCAGTTGCGTAAAACAAAGATGCTTATCCGTCGTCAATGTTTTCCTGCGTAGGCTTGGATGAATGCCGGTGTCGTAACGATCATACAGCGACAGGATGTTCTGAATGCGTACATTGCTTTAATCTTGTGATCTGGCACCTGACGAGTAGAGGTGGGGACACAGTCTTTATTGTCCAGCTATACAATGTCCTCTGAATTCAATTCAATTCAAGGAAGGGCACTACGATCCAGTACTGCGACCTTATTAGATTTATTGCACTGACCCTCAAGCTGGGCACATTCTCAAACCCTCACCGGCTGAATACATCACAGTTCGTTGCGATTAGTGTGAAGAAGTAGCCATTATAAGTTGCCTGTATTGGAAAAGATGTTGTGTCCTGAACATTATTTGGTGAACCCGTGTTATCATGTGTGAACGTGACAGGTGAGTTTATCCTAAATATTATCCATTTCGTCTTAAATGTAAATGTGAACATATTCCACTTCTAGATTTCTAACAGGGATGGAAGAAAGAAGTTTCCTCGCCTCTAATGTTGTCTGCAAGTAGATTATGAGCAGAGCTAGGAAGTTGGTACCAAAACTGTTAAGTTGTGTGAGCTTGGACTATATCTCTACCGAATGGAATGTCAGAGAACCAGAATGACAATATGTACAGCCGAGTGGTAACCAAAGACGTGCTCCGATCGTTCACAGCCTTAGAACAAGAAAATAATAAGCGAATAATATAAAAACAATAATTTGTAATTATAAACTTCGTAACTTCCAATCTTATATGTATATATATATATATACTGTATATAACATACAAAGTATACAATTATGATTCTGGCCTCATTATAATAAATAACAATGAATATTTTCATTTTACCAAAAGAAATACTCTTTTTATGTTCAGAAAAAAAGAAACGATATTTTTACTCTGAAAATATTCATTCTACGTCACAAGACGTTACTGGAGCAAATCTGAAATATGATACAGTATTTCTTACTATCATCAGGTGAACAACTACTTTGTGAATCTAATAGTGTATCTCGTATGTGGCACATAATATTAAACCCATAATTGTTTTCAAGAAAATTTTTCATTTCTATTGTAATGGCAGATAGGAAGTTCGTATCGTAATTCCGATGTTGAACTTGGACTGTAACGCAACTGAATCCATTGCAGCACGAGACGTCAACATTTAACGGAGAGTAATAGGGGAAAAATAAACGTGTTACACACTCCTGTTTGCATAATTATTTAATAACAGATGAGCTTACTTTTTTTTGGAATCATGCATAATATTAACATTACGTAAATAATAATAGCTCACTTTGTTCAGAACCTGAAATATCAATATAAATTAACGATATTCTTCAAACTATTCACGATTCTACACAGCTCCACAGAATGCTACTATGCGTTGTTTATGTGAACATACTGCGTATCGTCTGTAGCGAACGACAGTAGGGCGAGGCGCGGGTGACATCTATACTCCTCGCTGTACTCAACTGAAATATACTCTTTGGTACCAGCTTCCTAGCTCTGGTTATGAGCAATCTGCGTGCAAAAACTACATGCAATCCAGATTTTTAAAATTGCTGTATTTTCACAAATATGCAATTCCGAAACGAGAGATCTTCAACATCGTTTTAGGGACCTTAAATCAGTCTATATTAACAATTTCAACCAAAATCATCGTTCCCTACTGAAAACCCTCTCTTGTGAGCATATTGGGAATTCAATCAATGTCTTTCCCAAAATTCGCTATGAAATGTTTCACATAAAATAATTTCTATATCTAAAGGAAAGTGAAAACGAGCAAAATTGTATTACACTTTTTTGTTTTAAATAACTCAAAGAATAACCTCCTGAAATTAATGTCATTACTTTTTTTAGTAGGTTATTTTACGACGCTTTATCAACATCTTTGGTTATTTAGCGTCTGAATGAGATGAAGGTGATAATGCCGGTGAAATGAGTCCGGGGTCCAGCACCGAAAGTTACCCAGCATTTGCTCCTATTGGGTTGAGGGAAAACCCCAGAAAAAACCTCAACCAGGTAACTTGCCCCAACCGGGAATCGAACCCGGGCCACCTGGTTTCGCGGCCAGACGCGCTGACCGTTACTCCACAGGTGTGGACAATATCATTACTTACGGTTCACTCTGTATATACAGGGTGTTTCCGGGCTAGTGTTACAAACTTTCAGGGATGGTGGGGAAGGGCACATGTATCAATTTGAGATAAGGAACCCTGGTCCGGAAATGACTGAGTCCAAAATTACAAGCAAAAATAGTTGAGTGGAAATGAAATAATTTTATTCCTCTGTACACCCTATTTATGTGTATTTATCTGTACATCTTACACATACTGTATTCATCTGACGTTGTTTACGTTGTCTACTTACAGTATTCAATTCAGTGCGCTGTCTGAGGGATGGGGACAGAAAACTACACTAAAGCAATGCAGATAGCGTAATGTGTAACGGACATGGTCGGTCCTGATATGCACGTCTGTGGACAGCAGTGTATGTGTACAAGTTGCAGTGTCCAGTCGATCAGTCCTAGTGAAATTGAGGAGTACGCAAGAGCGGAATATGCAGACATGATTTTCGAATACGGATGAGCCAATGGGAACAGTAGAGAAGCTCACAGATTGTATCGGGCAACTACCCACGTAGGAAACATCCGACCCACACCCTATTTTCACGACTGTTTCAAAGGTTAAGGGAAGGAGGGCACGAGGTGCCAAATTACAATTCCATTTCCACACAACTATTTTTGCTTGTAACTTTCGACTCAGTCATTTCCGGACCATGGCTCCTTATCTCAAATTGATACATGTGCTCTTTCCCATCATCCCTGAAAGTTTGTAACACTAGCCCGGAAACAACCTGTATGTGATATAATGTAAAATAAAATTATCTTCAATATAGGGGCAATACTAGTGAAGGGGTTGTGTCCACACAAAGTTAACTCTTTCTACGCTTTTGTCCCTCTACCACTTTGAAGTGCAGCTGAACTTGCCCAGCACACTCCCAAAGCTGTTTACTCATTGCTTCCATTTTGTTCGCAACTTTAGCTTAGTAATTACTACACAACTCCTCTTGTTCCTGTACATACGCGGTTAATGTTCAAGTTCTAATTGTTATATCTTCATTAACGTTTTAACGTCAGCCTGTTTATTTGTATTTCGTCCCTATGCGGTGTGCAAGACAGTCAACGCTTAATTAATACCAAAATGATCATTTCCGTTAACTACAACAATATTACGAGTATACTAGGGTTTAAGATAGAAAATAAATAATTGTCGCAAAAATGCATAAACGTAAAATTATATTTGTGCAAATTGCGAAAAGCTTGTGCATTATTATAAATGCTTCTACAGGAAGATAAAATTAACGAAGTATGCAGAAACAAAAAGTTATGTATTTATTTATTTATTTAGTTTAATTACTTTCAATCCATCTTTCCACATTCTAGATCAGGCCTGCAGAACTGTAGCTCTTGAGAGCGACTGCTTTCCTCCCCTCTTTTACCCCACTCACCTTTTCTACCTGTGCGAGCACGGCGTTCTAGTTACGCTCGGCTGCATCAACATTCATTCTCGGGGCGGAAGTCGATCATCCCCAATAGAAATGGAGTGAGGCTGACGTCATAGTTCCCCTACTTTGCGAGTTCTGCAGGCCTGCTCTAGATAAACTTATACAGGGACATCATTTTATTTTTACTTCAATTTTTATTGTACCTGAGTTTTTGAATCACTACCACCCCCTCTACTAGTAAACTTCCAACCGTCTCCACCCAGAACCAAGGCCGCATATGCAGTCAAAGTCGCCTTACAGTAACAGTATAACCTACAGTACCGAGTTAGTGAGTATAGTACGTTCCAGAAATATGTTCGCGTTTTGCAGTGACGAAAGAGCTTTCAATATTGAATCATATTTTCGCACAGGTATTGTCGTCCGTTTGCTTATGTTCGGCCTCGGTTTCCCATACCCGCTTCTGCTCGCCCCTCTGTAAAGGCTAGTGGCTGGGCTGTTTTAGCTCTTTTCTGAAAGCATTTTCTGTTAGGAATTGGACGTCTACGTAATATTATACAACTGTTTAAAATAACTGAAATAAAAGGGCCTCGTTAAGTCACTGTCACATGATTTCCCCCCCTTTTTACGACCCTGCGACGTAACCACTTGGAAGGACAGTACATAGCATATCTGAGTAATTTTATCTTTTCGGATCGGGCAGAAGTGAAGATTGAATTTACAGTACGTAAGGTGTAGAATAGTACAGAATTATTTCAACATGAGTTACTAGTACGATAGGACGAAATCTATTTGGAATTAGGTACAATAGTATATAGTGCGATAATGTGCAAAAAAGAACTGAAGCCTGTATCGAAATGAACGGCCAACATTTTCAAAATTGTGTCTAAATATCCATATTATGGTTATTTTTCAATTTAACTTCATCTCTATATTGTACGCTAATGTGCTGTAGATAGTATAATGTACACTGCATAATGAATACGTCCGAATGGACAGCTCAGTTCGTGAGTAAAAGTATTCAATGTTAATACAGTACTGTATTTTGATTAAACAAAAACCTAATGAAAATTATCAAACTCAAAATCGCGATATTTCCTAGTTTACGTAAATGGATGAACTATTTTTCTTCCCTCCTATACCCAGTAAAGTGATTTGTTCGTATTTTACGCCAGTATCGTAGAACTCCAGTCGTGAAAGGGGGTAGCAAACTGTGTTTCTGATTCTCAACCGTTAATCCAAAGGTATAACCTGGTTAATATTAGAAATGTTAGTAAAAATAAAATGATGTCCCTGTATTTGTTACTTTTGCTCCAAGTTATTTGAATTTTTCCACCTCTTGAAAGGATAAATTTGCAATTTTTATATTTCCATTTCGTACAATATTCTGGTCACGCTACATAATCATATACTTTGTCTTTTCGAGATTTACATCCAAACCTATCTCTTTACTTGCTTCAAGTAAAATTCTCGTGTTTTTTCTAATAGTTTGTGGATCTCCTCCTCACATATTCATGTCATCCAAACACCCATATTAATTTGTAATTTTTCGAAAAGTTGTTGTTCTGGAATTGACTTTGGAAAACCTTTTAACAGCAGAATAGAAAGGAAACGCGTATATAATAATAATAATAATAATAATAATAATAATAATAATAATAATAATAATAATAATAATAATTTATTTTAGCTGGCAGAGTTACTGAAATACAAACTATGTAGCAGAATTAAGCTAAAATACATAGAATGTTAATATATTTCAAATAATATTAGATAATAGAAAGAGATTATTATGAGACAAGTTTGAAAATACGGCTCTATCAGGATGCATGTCTAAAGGAAGGAGTAACAATGTAGTCAGTGATAGTTTGTCAGTATGATTGGAGTGAAATGCTAACAAGGTTATCTTTTAAGCTGTTTTTAAAAGTGTTTATTGTCTTGCAGCCCCTAATACTCTGTGACAGGGAATTCCATTGTCGCGAGGTGGATACTGTAAAAGGTGATGAATAACGAGATGTTCTATGAAGCGGTATACTTAACACGCCACAGATAAGTGATCTGGTATTTACATCGTGGTTAGAGTATAGATAAGAGAAACGAGACGAAAGGTTATTCGGTGTTGAAGTGTGCAGAATTCGAAAGAGTAAAGACAAAGAGTGTGAAGTTCTACGTTCTTTAAGTCGGAGCCACGAAAGACTTGCGAAGGACGGTGATATGTGATCATATCGTCGGATGTTGCACACGTATCTGACGCACATATTCTGAACTCGCTGTAACTTGACTGACAGTTCAGAACTTAGGTCACTTAACAAAACGTCACAATAATCGAAATGCAGCATTACTAGGGTTTGTACTAGGGTAAGGTATTTATTATTTGTAACGTATTTATTAATTTAGATTAGGCACCGCAACATTCTTGTATTTCAGGGGATGAAAACCTCTGGGAATCAATTGTAACTCCCCTGTCATAGTCTGGCTGATGTCGAGTAACTTACTAATCTCCTTAAAGTTGCGGCTGCGGTAGAACAGAAACTAAAATCACATTAGTTGAGGTTCAATATCGCTAACCATTGTCTCTGTTATGCTAGAATAGTTTAAGCTCCTGCCTTCAGTTAAGACACTTTCATTCTTATTCATTGAACTTGACAAACATTTCAACTATGCCGGCTCGAGAGCTATGGAAGGCCACTAATTACATAGCTCTCAGTAACGAGTCTTCAGGGAGACGCCAGACAGCGCGTCGCTTGCCAGATGCGACTTCCCCGTAACGACGCGTTCATTTGTTTTCATTGCGAAGACATCCGTACTGGAGAAAGAAATCAAAGCATTCGATATGACAAGTGAAATGTGATAACTTTGTTTCGCATTAAGTAAAGCATTAACAGCTGTTTACAATTCATTAAATTATTTTTCAAGTCAAGACAAAATATTTTCTGGAACGTGTTGTTGTAACCTCGGCAGGACGATTTCAATTCTCGCTAATGGAAACGAGTAGTCAACTTTTTCTTTAAAGTGTCATTTGTGAATTGCTTTGTGTTTCATTTTGTTGCTCTAAGGAATAACCTTAAACGATTAAAAAATAATTGTACTGTAATCAACAGATGTATTTATGGTGAACATTTTTTTTAGCAAAAAATACTATATTGTATGACTTCAGGCTTTCCCGGCGTTTGATGTAGAATAACTCTTCTCGGGTTCTCAGCCAGGTGAGTTGGAGATTTGCTTCCAAGCTTTCGACGGCTAGCTCTGCTATCTTCTTCAGGGAATGAAGAATGAAGAAGATGGCAGAGCTAGCCGTCGAAAGCTTGGAAGCAAATCTCCAACTCACCTGGCTGAGAACCAGAGAAGAGTTATTCTAAAAATTATATTGCATACATTCCCTGGCGTACAAATATTTGTCTTCTGAGTATAAATTTAATTTCTCAACTTAACTCTTCCTCACCCTACTTACTACCCTACATTTCCTCTAATGAATTATTCTCAGTAGATTTGCGAACTTTAGTTAATGCTGCAAATCAAACTTTCAGGTATAACTCCCTGTAAAGTTGATTTGAATAATTTCGAGGAAAAATTGTTCCGGGGCCGGGCATCGAACCCGGGATCTTTGGTTAAACGTACTAACGCTCTACCAACTGAGCTACCCGGGAACTCTACCAGACACCGACCCAATTTTTCCCCTCTATATCCACAGACTTCAAAGTGGGCTGACAACCGTCAAGCAACCAACATTGAGTGCACACTAACTCTGTGTGACTTAAATTGTGGTTTTCTGTTAACGAACAGTGACGTGTATTATGCAAATCAAACTTTCAGGTACAGTGTCTATCTTCTGTGATTGCGTACGGGCCACAGATACGTCATTCAACGACGGTGGACTGTGGACGGGGACCAACGCTTTCCCCAAGCTTCCCACCCCTCTCTCGCCAGTTCTGCATCCCTGCTTTAAGGTGTCATTTTAAATTTCACCTAGAGAACTGCATTTCACATGTTTCTTCACTAGTTTGATACAATGTTTTATCTATACTAATAATAAATCTGTAGCCAAAATTTTTCTGGTAATTTTCGATTTTCCAAAAATAATTGGTGTTAACATGTATAATTAACCATCCTGAAAACGAAAATCGCTTTTTTGAAATTTTTGTTTGTATGTCTGTCTGTCTGACTGACTGTCTGCCTGTCTCTCTGGATGTTTGTTACCTTTTCACGCGATAATGGCTGAACTGATTTATATGAAAATTGGAATATAAATTAAGTTCGTTGTAACTTAGATTTTAGGCTATATGTTATTCAAAATACTTTATTTAAAAGGGGGGTTATAAGGGGGCTTGAATTAAATAAATCGAAATATCTCCCTTATTATTAATTTTCGTGAAAAATTTTGCATAACAAAAGTTTTTTTTTTTTTCTAATTATTTCCGATACGTTTTATTCTATGCAAAATTTTGATAGGACTGATATTTCATGAGGTAAATGAGTTTTAAAATTTATATAAGAACGCCATCTACAGTAAGGCGCTGTAATGAAATAAAAAACAAATGACTTCATCTATAAGGAGTCTTGGACAACAACAAACGAAATCTATTAAACATAGCCTACAGAGAATGTTCCTGTGTTTGTATGAAGTAATATCGATTAAAGGACATAAAAGACTTTTAAAATAACAATATAATACATTTTTACCGCCGCCTCAGATTACAGCGTTGTTGTTCCTGCAATAACTCCAATGTGCAAAATATAAAATTTTGGGAGTAGAAAGAAAAAACACATTTATTCATTCCATGGCAATGGTACATAGGAGATCGTGAATTCTTACATTTTCGAAAGAAAGAAATATAATTACATAATATATATATGCTGTATCACTATTTAAGTTATTTGAAGGGTTCAGAACCATAGTGAGTCAAGCGCCATTTATTGAAGACGTAGAAAACAAGGGTTAAAATTAAATTATTACCATAATTCAATGGAAACATATAGCAAGTAATATAAAGTATACACAATAAATCTAAATGATGTCAATCTTCATTAAACTATGATTGCATGTAATAACAATTAAGAAACATGTTAAAGGAATTGTCATTGCACCAAATGAGTGATCTCTGGACTAAAATGGTCGCATTTTAATTATTTGAATACAATTTAAATTAAGTAACATATTAAACGATTTATCCTTCTATCAAACACGAATGTTCCCTGGATCAAATATCCTATTTTAATTATGTAATTGCTTTATATTTATTTCTAACGGGTGCAGCGGAGCACACGGGTACGGCTAGTTCATTTAATATAATCCTTTCCTGAATTTCCAGCTTTGAGGCATACGATATGCCATTTTAAATTTAAGCTCTATGCAACACTTATGCCATCTTCTTTCCTTATTTTTTGCACAGTTTTATATTGCTTTATTTTCTTTTAAGAATCCTTTCTGCAATTACAGCCTGGAGGCGTGAAGTCTGTGTTAAATCCTACCAGATAAAATATTGCACGTGATCAGATCTTACAGACGGTTATATTTTCTTTAGATGTCCAAGATCAGTTCTGACAATATTTCTGCCCGGCTTGTTATGATATGAGATAAACCGTTTAGCACGTATGCTTGACGCCATAAAACTGAAATCCAATCGATGGGAGTTGCACTGCACTTGACTTTAGTCTGGTCTTGGAAATTTGATAAAGGATCGCCAGGTTTATACTCTTATATTATATCTACTCACTGATAATACATGTTCCTTTTTTCTTTAAATATTTCATATCTTATTATATTGATATTAGATTTACAAAAGTTGTAGTTACTCATTTCATAGAGTAACTCATTTATTCTGTACGGAGAGAGAGAGAGAGGGAGGGAGAGAGAGAGGGGAAGAGGGGGAGAGGGAGAGAGAGAGATATATGTGATCTAATAGCTTAAGTTTCAAATTATTCTAATAGAGTGTATGATTGTGTGATCGTATGCAATAATAATAATAATAATAATAATAATAATAATAATAATAATAATAAAAGTTGGTAATTTTTCTTCTGTACTAATATTTCAAATTTCAAAGTAACACTAGAGTATGGTGGGTGATCCAAAGCAGTTATGTTGTGCCTGGCAACAAAATTCTTTACAATAATTGCGCGATGAGCAGGTGCATTGTCATGCATAAGGAACCAATTGTTTTCTACCCACTTTTCTGGCCGTTTCCTTCTCACTGCGTCCCGGAGGCGGCGGAGGATTTCTACGTACAATTCTTTCGTTATAGTACGACCTCCTGGAATGAACTCATGGTGGATGAGACCCTGAGAGTCGAAGAAAACTTCCAACATAACTTTGCCTTTGGAAGTGTCCCTAGGAAATTTTTGCTTCCGAGGAGATGTTTTCGATTTCCACTCAGATGACTGTCGTTTAGGGACTGGGTCGTACAAGTAGCACCAAGTTTCATCACCAGCAATAATTTTGTTTAAGAAATCACCATCTTCATCAGCCATACTGATCATGTCCCCAGCAAGAATCATTCTTGTTTCTTTCTGTTCTGCCGACAACATTTTCGGAACTAACTTCTCAGACACGTAATGCATGTTTAGATGCTTGTGAAGAACATTGTGTACACTTCCGACTGATATTCCGACCTCTGCTGCTATCTCTTTTATGGTTTTACGTCGGTTGTCCCTCACAACATTACGCACACGCTGAGCGTTTGCTTCATTTGTTGCAGTTGTTGGTCGGCCGCTGCGTACGTCATCTTTGATGCTATCGCGGCCACCAGAAAAGCGTTTATGCCAGGCATACACTTGAGTTTTTTTCATTGCTGTTTCGCCATATGCTTCTTCCAACAATCTTAATGTCTCTGCAGGAGTTTTGTGTAACAAAACACAGAACTTGATGTTTGTACGTTGCTCTGTGGACATAATCACAAAATGCGACGAACAAACAAAACACTATGATAAACAATTGCCTACAACTCAAAACCAACAATCGCCATTATCAACAAACTTTAAGGAAATGACATCATGAATGTTACCAACAAAACAAATGTATAACATCCCTTGTTATATATTAATACGAAAAATGGTAGTAAAATTCCGGGAACTTTTTGAACCCAGTAGTATAACTTTTACATTAAAATGACAACATAAGATAAATATAACATTATAAGAATGTAAACATATTTTTTTGGTTTATTTACGACGCTTTATAAACTGTTGTGGTTATCTAGCGTCTGTATAAGATGAAGGTAATAATGTCAGCGAAATGAGTCCAGGTCCAGCGCCGAAAGTTACCCAGCTTTTGCTCATATTGAATTGAGGGAAAACCCAGTAAGAAAAACTCAACAAGATAACTTGTCTTAACCAGGAAGGCCTTCATCTCTCCCTATCACCTGTGTCTTCCAAATCAACTTTTATTTATTTACTTAAAAGTAACGAATTATTAGTGTCGAGCACCACTATGTGCCATGAGGAAATAACTAAATGTGTTATTATACCTGTACCCTTTCTAAATTATTTTATTGGAGTAGAGATTTATAGGTAAACAGAAATTAATGTAGTTAAGACATAGGCCTAAGTATGAAAACCATTTCTGACGACTTCCGGTTGTTGCTCTGAGCGCCACGGCTGAACGCGAAAACATCCATGGAGTGAAATACATATTCAAGCATTAACTTATACCGGTATACAATTTATTTGCACTGATGTATAATAATTAATGTGTCACCTACAAACATTTTTCATATACTATTTATTTATATTGATGTATAATTAATGTGCGACCTACCTATTTTTTTGAAGACAAAACTAAACTTTCTATAATTTATTTTATTACTACATTTTCACAATCACCGCCGAATAATAACAAATGAATAACACCTATCGACAAAATGAATAATAACAAATGAATGACAAATGGAGATCATACATGAAAATGTTAGCGTCCAAAAACAAACTATTTATTTAAATTAAAACTTATTAATAATAATTTATTTTTTATTAAGATCAACCAAAAAATATTATGCAATACACGTGTTAAGTGTTTAAGGGATTAAAATTTTTGGAAATATTCAACATTTTTTTCCTCCATTACTGTATCTTGTACAATAATGTAAATTGGTATGTGTAAAACACTGTCCTTCTGCTATATGAAAAAAATAAGTTTAGGTTAATTTTTTTTTTTTTTTTTTTTTTTTTTTTTTTCAAAATTCAAAACGGTGACAGTTCACTGTGCAGTGATGAAGCGTTTCCCTCATAACTCATAAACTTCTTAATTTTTTCATGTTTTCTCTCTTTTATTTTATTGCTGAAACTCGTTTACAATATCATGCCCTTTCAACTACATTACTTAATAAATAATATCTTTTTTATTTTGTGTTAGAAGAAAATACTGTTATTTGACCATTTTTAAATTAATTTATTTTTTATCAGACAATCTATCACAGGCAGAGAAGTGATTTTGCATCATATTGTAGATAATGACATGCATAAATATACACAAACAATTTCATCACAGAATGTTGGATACTTTTTGAGTTATGAGGTAAACGTTTCATCACTACACAGTGAATTTTGAATTTTGAAAAAAATATATATAAATATATTTTTTTTAAATAGTAAAAATATTTTTATCGTATAGCAGAAGGACAGTGTTTTACACATAACAATTTTCATTATTGTACAAAATACAGTAATGGAGGAAAAAATGTTGAATATTTTCAAAATTTTACTCCTTTAAGCTGTACTTAACCCCTTAATAGAATCACGGAAATAGAGAACCCTCGACTTCGTCTCATCTTCTCTAACTTTTCCCCGATTCTGTTATGATGCGCTTACCATGCATGTATCGCAATAGGCTATACTATTATGTAAAATGAGATACAGTATAAAAAATCAAGTTACGTCATCGCTCAATTTCTTTTATTTTTTATATTTTGTCTCAGAATTTTAATAAAAAATTAATGTAATTTTAATACTCGTTGTAATGTTTTAATTAAGTCACGAAATTACGAGGGTCATACTGAAAATCATGAGCAACCCATTGCTATAAATCCTAATTTTTATTTTTTAGACAAACCAGGTACATCATCTTAATCTACAGACTTTTCTGTCACTTTTCAACATAGTCTCCATTTCTTTGCACACATTTTCCCGCCGTTCTGCAAGTTTGAAAATTTCCTTGCTGTAGAAGTCCGTTTCACCTTCCCGAAGACACTGACGCATTGCTTTCCGGATGTCCTCCAGCGTCTCGTAGTGTTGGTCACGCAGCTGCTCATTCACAGAACCCGAAGGGTGCCAAGTCGGGACTGTAGGGAGATTGAGGAAGAGTTTCCCACTCAAATGTTATGATTTTCTCCACAGTGACACGATCAGTGTGAGGCCACGAGTTAACGTATTGCAGGATGATCTTCTTTCCAGGGCGTTTCTCGCGAAATGCACGACGGAGCTTCAAAACTGTCTGAATATAGCGGACAGCATTTATGGTCTGTCCAGGTTCAAGAAATTCAACCAAAATGCATCCCAGAACTCATCAACTCTTTTCTTTTTGCGTTCCGTAGAGGCAGTTCGAGGGCGACCGCTATAAGGCTTATCTTGGATGCTCGTGTTCCCATCTTCAAAATGTTTCACCCATCTCCTAACACTGCTGGCGCCCATTTACACATCTCTGTATGCACGCTGAAGTCTGAGTTGAATTTCAGCAGCAGATTTTTCTTCTTTAACAAGGAATTTAATGACAGCACGCTGTCCAAACGAACCATCGTTGTCGACCATTTTGCAATATTGCCTGTGGTCACATGATAGAAGTAAATGACGTCACAATATGTCAATACATAGTGTAAAGTGTGTAGATTATGATCATATAATCGTTTTTGTTACATTGTTGAAATTGAAATTACAGTATAGCAATGTGTTGGCTCATGACTTTCAGTACGACCCTCTGTTTGTGAAACAACGAATTTCTTCCGAAATTTCACTGTATACGTCCACAAAATCCACGTATCGATATGCATAGTGGGAGCAAGAACTTGTATTTACATAGGTTGGATAAAAAGTAATGGCAACACATGCTGTCACGTGACGATGGTGCGTTCGAGAGTTGCCAGCTGTGTGGACATGAACAAGAGCTGTTAGATGAGTTAGTGCAGCCAGCGGCGACAGTACTCTGTCAATCTACTGCAGTGTGTAGAACGTTGACTTTCATAGGGATAGTGCGAGCGCCTTAAGACCGTGTTTACAAAACTAGAGCAACGTTCCTGGATCAAAATTGAAGTGACACGAGGTCGTAGTGCACAAGAATGTTTTCAGGGACTGCATGAAGCATATGCCGAAGCAGCGTTGCCATATCGCACAGTGGCACGATGGGTTAAAGCGTTCCAGGAAGGCAGGGATGTGAAAGTGATGTTCATTGTGGCATATGACATTGATGGGGTAATACTGCACCACGCTGTACCTCCAAGGCAGACGGAAAACGCGGACTACTTGAACATCCACCGTACTCACCCGATATGATCCATGTGATTACGATCTTTTCAGCAAAGTGAAAGAACCACTGCGAGGGACCCGGTACAATACCAGAGATGAACTTGTCCGTGCTTTAGGGCGTTCAATAGGGAACATCAACAAAGATGGACGCGCTGATATAAGGGGGGGGGCGACTATATAGAAGTTACGTAATGTTGTACCCCTGTGAATAAAGCCATGTAAGAAATATCGAACTGTTGCCATTACTTTTTATCCAACCTTAGTATAATGTAAACTAAATTAAAAACAAGAAGCTTCGTGCTTATTTAATCGGTCTGTTTAAGGTCGTAGCTAATGTATAGAGTGAAGTTTTCTTTCAAATCTTCTAGGGTTCCTGTAATTTTGCATTGAAGACAATGTTATTTTATAAATTTACAATCTTGCAACTTTTTTTCTCTTAAAACGTAAGGTTTCATCGATCTTGTTTCATCGGAAATGCAGAACAATATTCTTGTTGCGCCCCGCGCATCTGTGACCACGCTCCCAGATGCTTGTCTTGCTGTGCGCCCCTTCATGCATGACAATGGCGCTCAATATTATAGCAGCTCTTGTCATCAAGGCACAAAGATTGATATTCATAATGCATTGTGTCTCAGAGCAACAGTTGACGAACTTCTCAAGTGCGCAGGTGCGAGCAGAGTCAGTGACTGACCTACAATTCAGCACTCTCGTCTATTGTTAAGCTATTATAAGACGATTCGCAATGTGAATTGAAGGTTTTAAACTTCTTTATAAAGACATTTTATGCTCTCTTTCTCATACGTTTTTACCAAAGACATAATCAAGAAAATTTCAAATTCATATAATAATTACATTAAAAGTGAATTCCACTAAAATTAATATACGGGTGAACCGTAAGTAATGTCATTAATTTTAGGGTGTTGTTCTTTGAGATATTTCAGACAAAAGGTTTGATACTATTTTGCTCGTTTTTGCTTCCTTTTCGAGATAAAAATTGTTTTACATGAAACAATTCATAGCGTTTCAATTTCATTTTTTTTTTTAATTTCCGATAAGCTACTATAATACTGGGTGTTCATTTCAAAGTGTGTCATGACGTCACTGTTATTGGGTCACCGATTTGAAGAGAGTTTCAGCTTATATGTTAGAGAAGTTGCCTATTATTTAAGGCGTTCTTCAATCTGAACTTGAGAACGTGTACGGTATAACTTGAACGTCGTAGCAACAGATGGCGGTCTGTACGGTCTGTGTGCAGAGTCCGTGGATATCCAGAGTACCGCAATTGTTTGAGCCGGCAAATGCCGACAAATCCGCCACTGTTTGTCCAGCGCGCGCTATACAGTATACAGTTGCATAGGGAAAGAATGTAATTTAAATGCGAAAAAATGCAATGCTACTGTGTTCAGAACTGTTCACAGAGAACTCAAAAAAGCGCACATTTGTTTTCTCTGTGACAAGGTGGAAGAAATAAGGAAAAAGGAAAGAAGTGACTATAAATATAAAAAGGAACGATCCGCTACCTAAGCGAGCATACATTGTGAGATTATGAATGACTGTATTTTGATATTTATTTTTTCAAAATTTGGGCCCCAAAATATTTTTATAAAACTAATCTAGAATTTAAGTTGATTCAGCAATGATATTTATACATCAAACAAATGAAAGTCACGTACCAATTAGTATCAGTGACAAATTTTTACCAGCTTCTCCCTTTCAAATCAAGCATTTCTGAATTTGATCCTATTTGCTATTTGAAAGAATGACAAAATACATTTGTGAAGTTCTGAATTTATTCTTGAGACAAGATTGTATTGTTTGGCTCGATTAGAAAATACAAAGACCGTAGAAACTAGAAACCCTATTAAGGTTAGATTGATGTGAAATTTCAATTTTCTAAACTATTCTAAGTAGATCTATGAAATTGTGTACTTTTAATTTGTAATTTTAAATTGTGCAAATTTAGGTTTTCAAAAATTGCTACTATTTTGGCCAGAATTTTTGTCTACATACGTGTCAGACCTTCAGAAACGAAACTTACTATACAATTTTCCTCTTTATTTTACTAAAAAAATAATTAAACCTATTTAATGCACTAAAAGTGTAAAAACATAAAAATTCAACTCGAGCGTAAAAAACTTAATATTAAAAAATACCTCTTCTGGCTGATATGCATATAGATATAATCAGGCAGTACATCTCACTTGACGATATGTGTCAGAGGAGACAATTGTTTGTAAGTATCTGAAGTGTGATTAGTGGAATATGTAGCTAATCGGCGAAGTATGCATTGGAGGGGGAAAGAAACTTGCCACCCTACCCCATTATCTCCTGGCCTAGTTTTCTCATGAGTGATGTCTTAGTGGTGGTACTTATGAGGTTCAAATCTGTCTTCGGACAATTGACTAAACAACAAGAACAAAAAAAAAAAACGAGTGTTAGGTATAATACTGATAGTAAGTTTTGTTAAGAACATATTCAAAAACCTCTACAAAAAATCATGCCTGTAGTACAGAATCTGTAGAAAGAGTAGCATTTTTAGCAATGCAAAATTTACAGAAAATTAAAGTGGAGAAAATTGACTTCAAAAGTTTGGGATAATAATAATTAACCTGATTTCTGACTTTTTTATTTTCTAGGCATTTTTAAACATGTAGAACTATGCTATTATATACAGAACTTATCCTTATATACACTACCACGCTGTGCACACCTAACCTACACTAGTAAATAAAGATGACTAAAAATTATGTAATCTTATGAAAACACTATAATAGATAAATATTATTTACAAATCACTATGGACTATAGACACTATTATAACACTAACAATAAAACTGTTAGAAACTTGCAAATATTTCTTGTATCACAAACAAAAACCAAGCATGGAAAACACGTTGTTATGGCTACTAGCAACAAGTGGAATTTTCCTTTAGATAAGAGTTGTGCTCTCCTTTGTAACTGAATATCTTTTAAAGGAAAGCTGCCTTTGAAGTAGGTCTAACACCTGTTGGATTCTATGAAGAAATATTTCGAGAAGTCAAGAAGCTACACTGGCTCAATCGGAAATCTAATATAATAAATAATGTATGAAATATAGCGTAATTTCCAAAATGGTCGCAGAATTCAGAGTGGGGGTCGTGGACGGAGAATTTAAATTAACAGTCAGAGCCCGCAGCCTTTTAAAAATGTGACCCTAAACAGCTGATAGACCGGTCGTATGATCATGAAAATTGGCAGAGGGCATCTTTAGACCATAAATGAATTTTTAAAGATAAAAACAAAGAAACGATTTTTTTTTACCAAAAATGACAAAATCTCGTATCAGTGTATCCTTGGGGACATTATAATGAAATTACTAACTTCTATACTTTTAAAGCTAACCTCACAAAATGTTTATCACTAGTATATCTGGTTGATAATAACATATGTACAAACTTTCGTCTCTCTCTATGATAAGTGGTTTGCACTTTATTAATAACTTAATTATATAGTGTATTGCTTAATGCAAAAAGTCCCTTGCGTCACAATTTACATTATTTTTCATTGATATTCACTTATAAGATTCTTTATATACCTTGAAACAAACATTACTATTGGAATTTTCTGTAGAGCGAATGGGTAAATTACTAGGAATTTTTATGACTATTAATTTTTTTTATTTACTAAAAAATTCTAGCAATTTACTTATTAATTTTACAACAAACCTTATAGTAAGCTTTGATTCCATGTATGTAAGGAGCCATGTAAGTGAAAATCACTTAAGTATAATGTCAAATGTAGTGCGACTTTTTATAAAAAGCGGTTCAATATTTTAATATAATAATTAATAAAATGCAAACCAAGTATCATAGGCGGATGCAATTTTGTACACTTGTCACTAATAAGCAGATACACCAGTGATCAAAATTTGGTGAATCTAGCTTCGTAAGTATGGTAGTTATTGGTTTCACTGTTGTGAAGTCTTAAAACTAATGAACTTCGAGAAATTTCAGTATACTGTGCCCTTATATGCGGAAGCCGGAGAGTTTGCACGAGGAATGCAGTTGGAAATGTTTAGATTTATTGTTATTTTATTTGCAAAATTGTTGTTTTCATTTGTTACTTGTAATTTATTAAGTTCATGCTGCTGTGATGTTTATGAAGGAGTATATTGAACACTTAAATGCGTATTTATGCTGTAATAATTATTAAATGAAGTTTTTATACATTAGTATGTTGACTGATAATAATGTTCTATAATGTGAGAAGATCCTTTAGACGTTTTGCCCTTCAAATTAAAAATATCTGAGCTTCACTTCAAATATTCCTATCTCTAGCGTGTTGAAAAGGAATAACAATGGCGGCCGACTCGGTGATTGCGTTACTCTGTATATCCACGGACTCTGTCTGTGTGCTACCATAACCTCTTTCGAACTGTGTTTTGCGCCGGCAAGTCGTACGCAGGGTATTTGTTATCATCGGTTGCGTACGGTAACATTCCACAACACAAATCAAATGCTCCGTGTCCATGTTGACCGTCGAAGTTAATGTCAACAAATACGTAAGTAATCGTCTTAACCCTCTCCCCATATCCCGACAGTACGTATTTCCAAACAGTTCACATTCCTGCCACTACCGGCGTTGCCGTACGTATCGGTACGTACTCTTCAGAATGAACGCCGTACTTGCTAGGCAACTTCTCTGCCTCATAGGTTATACACCTCTGCGGAAGTGTAGGAAGATTGAATTCTCTAGGCTCATCGGCTAGCCACACGACGGCATACAGCGAACCATGACACACTTTGAACTGAACACCCAGTATAATGTATAATAAGTTTTTAATTGTCCACCTATGCTTATCTTTAATACAGTTGTGAATTTTTACATGAGTTAGTCTATCACATTAACGTTTTCGATACTTAATTTGTATCATCATCAGATGTATGTGCATGATAGTGATTAAAAACCTAGCCAATTGGCGTATATGAACTTCCGTGTTATGTATGTGTGCATGATAGCTTGTTCATGGTTTCAATTGTGGTATCTGATATACTAATAACTACTAACACTAAAACTTGTTAAATCTAAAATCAATGTCTAAAATACAATTATTTAAAACACTTGTTTGAAATACACATGGGTTGTTATTATGTCACTTTTGTGGGTATGTTACGATGTTAAATGGGGCGATGTTTTGTAAATTTTCACTAGTCTCGCTTTTGTTGCACTGTTTGTTATTTCAACATAAATCTTTGTCTTCTTTATCTGCTATTCGTATTGTCACATATTAAGGTTAAAATTACATAAAATGGAGTTCACTGATGTGCAGTTTTTTACGTATATAAACTCAGTCGTCTGAACTGTTTAATTACAATTGTGGTATGTCGATCCCCGTGTCCCAGTAAAGCCATGCATATGGTCGAACTGGTTGACGTGTTATGTTCTTGATAGCTGCGTGGCTTGTTCTGGAATATTCCAGAACAAGCCACGCACATCAGTGAACTCCATTTTATGTAATTTTAACCTTAATATGTGACAATAAGAATAGCAGGTAAAGAAGACAAAGATTTATGTGAAAATAACAAACAGTGCAACAAAAGTGAGACTAGTGAAAATTTACAAAACATCGCCCCATTTAACATCGTAACATACCCACAAAAGTGACATAATAACAACCCATGTGTATTTCAAACAAGTGTTTTAAATAATTGTATTTTAGACATTGATTTTAGATTTAACAAGTTTTAGTGTTAGTAGTTAATAGTATATCAGATACCACAATTGAAACCATGAACAAGCTATCATGCACACATACATAACACGGAAGTTCACATACGCCAATTGGTTAGGTTTTTAATATTAGTATAGATTGGGTTATTTTACGACGCTGTATCAAAATCTAGGTTATTTAGCGTCTGAATGATATGAAGGTGATAATGCCGGTGAAACGAGTCCGGGGGGTCCAGCACCGAAAGTTACCAAGCATTTGCTCGTATTGGGTTGAGGGAAAACCCGGAAAAAACCTCAACCAGGTAACTTGCCCCGACCGGGGTTCGAACCCGGGCCACCTAGTTTCGCGGCCAGACGCGCTGACCGTTACTCCACAGGTGTGAATGCTAGGTTTTTAATCACTATCATGCACATACATCTGATGATGATACAAATTAAGTATCGAAAACGTTAATGTGATAGACTAACTCATGTAAAAATTCACAACTGTATAAAAGATAAGCATAGGTGGACAATTAAAAACTTATTATACATTATAAATTCATAGCGTGTTTTGGGAAAGGCGTTTATTTAATTCCCAGTATTCTCAGTTAATTTAAGAAACCAATGTACTCGTATTATGATCAGGCTTCGGTCCTGGGCACAGAAACGCATGAAGTTCAGAACACACGGACGTTAGTGTTGTGTTGGTCGAGTGGACTGGGAGATGGAGCGCGCCGTTACTTCGTGTCTCGACATGTAAACAGTCGGCCATAGTACGGCACAAAATATATTTCACCCTGTACAGATGCAGTATATACAGTGAAACCTCTCATTTACGGACATCGAAGAGACGTAACAATCTGTCCGCATCTGGGAGGTGTCCTTTATTGGGAGGGAGGCTCCCCAATCTAACAGTAAATTTATAATATGCATTATGTATCCCTTCACACTTTAAATGAAATGTATTACTGTAGTTTAATTCTAAATACAATCTACTGTACTACAGTAAATTCTTTGCAACTCTGAACTACAGTAGGATAAGACCGAAAAAGGAAAATACAGTACTGTGCCATGCAATTTTATTCTAGGTCTACAGTTATGCAGTACTGTAATTTACGTTTTCAACTTAACCTTTACGTTCAGGTATTATGTGTCTCGAAACAGTACAACTAATTGAAGTGAAGAGAATAATCCTATTAACCCTATCATGTGTCGAATACAATTTCACGATCGCGGAAACCATGGACCCATGAGACAGGTCAAATTTTATGACTTTGTTTATCAACCTAGTTCCAGCAACAAAGGGTAGCCAGCTGGACTAGTGGTAGCCTATGAGACCGTTATTGTCTCCTTTCATGTTTAGGAATTTCTGCACAGTTCTCAAAACTAAATTTTCTATTTTTGTAACACATTAGGTCTTGAAATCCAAGTTCTGTCCGCAGTCAAGAGGTAAAGCAAGCTTTAGGACTGTGAAACACCTGTCCGTGTCTGAGAGTGTCCGTAAACGAGAGTTAAATTTATAATTATTTCTATATTATTTCAGTTGGGACATAAAAATCTGTCCATATATGAGAAGTGTCCGTATCTTGGAAGTGTCCGTAAGTAGAGGTTTCACTGTACAGTACATTCCTAGTGTAGACAATAAATGTCTACCATTAAAGTATTAACGTGAGTTGTAACCTTCAATCAGGCGTCCCTACGCCGAAGTCTGTTACACGTACCGCAGCCAAGCAGCAATACACACAACGGTAATGCACATTACGGACCCACTTGTGCTGTTGCAGGATCCCACACGGGTCATGACGTCATTTATACTCCGTGTTCTCTAAACCTCATACTGGTTACTCTGTGTCCCTAGGTCGAAGCCTGCTTATGATAATATATTATTGAAAGAATTTCAGTTTTATCATTTGACCCCAAGGAAAAGTTGCATTTCTTCGGATCGAATTTCTGCAAATTTGAAGGAAAAGCTAAAATTATTTCAATAATTTATTATTAAGGTTCGGATAAAGTAGCTGTATCAGAACAGACATCCTTGGTTCGTGCGTTTTGTTTACAAACATTAACTTCTTGTCGCAAAGTAAGACTTGTTTTAGGTACAAAGCACGTACGGTCAGAAGACCCGTGCATTGGATTTTAGAGAAAACTATGATAATATAAAACCTGTATGTATAATATTATTCAATAAATCCATCTATCTATCTAAACTTCTTGTCGCGTGTCCCCCAGCCGACAGTAGTGATGACGTGTATTCAGTCCCTATCGGCTGTATTGTCCATTCACTGATGTTTTAGCTAGGGGATGGGGAGCGCACTTCCCATCAGGTAGAGTTTTAGCTTGTGGAAGGGGTAGTGTTTACTTAGTATGAAGCAAGTCAAGGTCTTATTCTATACAGCTATACAGCCTATTCTGATACAGTTGCTTTATCCGAATCTTATTTATCATATTGTACTGTTCTCTTAAATTGACTGAGCATATTGGGAATTAAATCAATGGCTTTCTCAAAACACGCTACGAAATATTCCATATAAAATAATTTCTATCTCAGAAAGGAAGCAAAAACGACCAAAATTGTACTAAACTTTTTTGTTTGAAATATATCAAAGAATAACTCCGTAAATTAGTGATATTATTTACGGTTCATTTTATTGTAATGATTAATAATTATTAATAGACTTTTTCGACACTAAAATATTCATCTATTTTCTTCAGGCAATAACTATTCCATACATTGAACACGAATTAATGAATAGTAACTCTAAAAACTTACGAAAACACATATACCCAAGTTTCTTAAGGGGACACTATGGTGAAATAATGGTGAAAAATTAGGAAAATCGATTTAAATAGTACATTATGCAACGAGCCTATAATGAAGGTAATTAAGAAGTGAGTATGGATATTTATGAAACGAGCGCAAGCGAGTTTCATAATTTTCATACGAGCTTCTTAATTACCATTGTAGACGAGTTTCATACGACTTTTTATGCTCGACCATATTTTTAACTTGATATTATTAATTTTTGAGCAATGTCCCGTATGTTGTGAGATGTGCGCAGACGCGAAAGTATTGATTTTTTCCGAGGAACAGATGTCCACATTGACCTTGCTAGGCCATAAGAACCTACAGAGATAACATTGAAATTAAATTAGACATTGAAAAACGAGATGACATACTGAATTTATTTGAATATTATTTATAATTAGCGCTAATTATTATAGTAACAGAACATAACCTTCTGCGACAGTATTGGATTTCCAGCCTCCGTGACTTTTCGCTAATTCTCTTTCGATTGCATATCCGAGAATAATCGATACTTGCGGTTTTATAACGGTAGAAAGCTGACCTGTCATTGGCTGAACAGTTGTAACCTGAGTCGTCATTGGCTGAAAGACCTGACCTTTAATGAGTAGGTGTACTTTAATGACATGCATTAATGGTCTGCTACCAGGTGTATAATTACTACATTTCGGCATGGTCGAGCATAAAATTTATTGTGGCTCTCTATTTAGACCGAGCTCAAAAAGCTAATTAATTTATGTTCCCATGAGTATTTTCAAGCTTTTGAGCTAATATGAATTAAAAATTGTGGAAATTGTGATGCAAGGAGCCTTTTTAGTGACGTCAATATAAAATACATTTAAAAAATACCATTTCAAAATTATTAGCCCTAATGGCACAAAATTTTCTGCAGATAGTATTGTAGGCATGATTATGTAGTTTGAAATTCATAAATTTTGGATGAAAATTGTAAAAGTTTTAAAAATCACAGAAGTGCCCCCTTAAAAGGAAGAAACGAAAAAAAAATTCAATATCATACCGCTTCTCAGTTATGTGTTAATTTCCTTCTCGGTGCACTAGCGGAATTCTCTGTGTTACTAGGTGTATTATCTGCAATTTAAATTACCTGAAAATCTATTCTTGTCCATAATTACTTCATAGAATAATACAAGTTAAGGGGTTAGGTACAGCTTACAGCAGTAAAATTTTTGGAAATATTCAACATTTTCTTTCCTCCATTACTGTATCTTGTAGACTACAGTAATGAAAATTGGTATGTGTAAAACACTGTCCTTCTACTATATGAAAAAAAAAAATATTTTTACGATTTAAAAAAAATTATTTATATATTTTTTTCAAAATTCAAAATGGTGGCAGTTCACTTTGCAGTGCTGAAGCTTTTCCCTCATAACTCAGAAACTTGTTAACTTTTTCATGTTATCTCTCTTTTATTTTATTGCTGAAACTCATGTTTACAATATCATGTTCTTTTAAATACATTCCTTCATAAATACTGTAATATATATTTTTATTTTGTGTTAGAAGAAAATACTGATATTTGACCATTTTTTATCAGACATTCTATCAAAGGCAGAGAAGTGATTGTGCATCATATTGTAGATATGACATGCATAAATACACAGAAAAATTTCACACACATAGAATGTTGGATAGTTTTTGAGTTATGAGGGAAACGCTTCATCACTGCACAGTGAACTGTCAACATTTTGAATTTTGAACAAATATATAAATAATTTTTTTAATCGTAAAAATATTTTTTTCATTTAGCAGAAGGACAGTGTTTTACACATACTAATTTTCATTATTGTACAGGGACATCATTTAGTTTTACTTCAATTTTTATTGTACCTGAGTTTTTGAATGTACTTCACTCCCACCCCTTCTACTAATGAAGTTCAACTATCCTCCACACAGATCCAAGACCACATATACAGTCATAGTAGCCTTACGGTCATAGTAAACAGTACGTTCCAAAAATATGTTCGCGTTTTCCAGTGACGAAAGAGCTTTCAATATTGCATCATTTTCCATTTGCCTGCGTCGCATCCCGGTCTCCCCCACCTGCTTCTATTCGCCTCTCTGTAAATGCTAGTGACTGGGCTGTCTTAGATCTTTTCTGGGAACATTAATTTCTGTTAGGAATTGGACGTCTACGTAATATTATACCTATAAAATTGTTTAAAATAACTTAAATAAAAGGGCCTAGTTAAGTAATTAACTGTCATGTGATTTCCTCCCTTTCTACGACGCTGCGACGTAACCACTTGGACGGACAGTAGATAGTATGTCTGAGTAATTTTATCTTTTCGGATCGGGCAGAAGTGAAAACTGAATTTACAGTACGTAAGGTACTCCTTTATAGACTAGGTACAGAATTATTTGAACATGAGTTACTAGTAATGCCGCACTTCGATTATTGTGACGTTTTGTTAAGTGACCTAAGTTCTGAACTGTCAGTCAAGTTACAGCGAGCTCGGAATATGTGCGTCAGATACGTGTGCAACATCCGACGATATGATCACATATCACCGTCCTTCGCAAGTCTCTCGTGGCTCCGACTTAAAGAACGCAGAACTTTACACTCTTTGTCTTTACTCTTTCGAATTCTGCACACCTCAACACCAAATTACCTTTCGTCTCGTTTCTCTTATCTATACTCTAACCACGACGTAAATACCAGATCACTTATCTGTGGCACGCTAAATATACCTGTTCATAGAACATCTTGTTATTCCTCATCTTTTACAATATCCACCTCGCGTCAATGGAATTCCTTGTCACAAAGTATTAGGGGCTGCGAGACAACAAACTCCTTTAAGAACAGCTTAAAAGATAACCTTATTAGCATTTCAGTCCAATCATACTGATTTTAACTATCACTGACTACACTGTTACTTTTTTCTTTAGACATCATCCTGATAGTGCTGTATTTTCAAAATTGTCTCATAATAATCTCTTTCTATTATCTAATATCATTTGAAATATATTAACATTCTATGTATTTTAGTTTAATTCTGCTACACAGTTTATTTCAGTGTTTAATTAATAGTTCATAGTATTTTGTTGTTTAATTTGTAAATAACTCTTGTATACATGTAACTCTCATCTAAATCAAATTGTTGAATTCTTTGTAAGTTCATGCATATGTATATACACTTTTTACTGGTTGAGTTGAAGAGAAGGCCTTACGGCCTTAACTCTGCCAGCTAAAATAAATAATAATAATAATTATTATTATTATTATTATTATTATTATTATTATTATTATTATTATTATAGTACGAAGGACGAAACTGTTAAGTGGAATTAGGTACAATAGCCTATAGTGCGATAATGTGCAAAAAAGAGCTGAGGCCTGTATCGAAATGAACGGCCACCATTTTCAAAAATGTGTTTAAATATCCATATTATGGTTATTTTTCAATTTAACTTCATTTTCTATAGTATACGCTAATGTGTTGTAGATAGTATAATATACACTGCATAATGAATACGTCCGCATGGATAGCACAGTTCGTGAGTAAAAACACTCATTGTTAATACTGTACTGTATTTTGATTAAACAAAAACCTAATGAAAATTATCAAACTCAAAATCGCGATATTTCCTAGTTTACTTAAATGGATGAACTAATTTTCTTCCCTCCTATACCTAGTAAAGTGATTTGTTTGTATATTACGCCAGTATCATCGAACTCCAGTTGTGGAAGGAGGTAGCAAACGGTGTTTCCGGTTCTTAATCGTTGATCCAAAGGTATAGCCAGGTTAATATTAGAAATGTTAGTAAAAATAAAATGATGTCCCTGTACAAGATACAGTAATGGAGGAAAAAAAAATGTTGAATATTTCTAAAATTTTACTGCTGTGAGCTGTACCAACCCCTTAAAGAGAAATAAAGCTAGCTTCACTAAACCACTGCCTGACCTATACAGAAAACAATTTTAGACCGAGACTCTTCCTAAAGCATCGTGATTCTGCTGTGATTTCATGCATGGAGTTGGGTTATATTTGAGTCTTCTGTGTTCATCTCTTTGACCATACTTGACTATAACGAGTCACAACAGATCAATAAAATGAGTGACCTCAATATAGCAATTTTGTGTAACGCTCAGAGCACGTGCTCCGACTCAAAATGTGATTGAATAGCGCTCGAACTGATCTCCACTTGGAAATCAGCTTTCCCTCTTGTTAGAGTGTGGTCCCCGCTGCTCTGAAACAGGTCCAGCAAAGCCTGCAGTCCCTAGTAGGATAGACTTGGCTAATTTCGTGATAGTAAGGTTTTGGTGCAAAAATAAGGTTCGAATTAAAACAAGAAAAGGAACGGATATATATTATAGGGGCCACCCCTAGTATCCCATAGTATCGAATATACAGGGACATCACTTTATTTTTACCAACATTTTTAACATTAACCTGGCTATACCCGGAAACACTGTTACCCCCTTCCATTACAGGAGTTTGATGTTAGTCTACTAGTGCAATATGTAAACAAATCATTTTACTAGGTATAGGAGGAGAGAAAAGTAGTGTATCCATTTATGTTGTAGGCAATACGTTATTACGATTTTCAGTCTGATCATCACTTTTATGGAATTTATCAAAATACAGTAGAGTAGTAACATTTTTTTTTTCAAAAGCTCAACTTTTCAGGCGGCTATGTTCGTTATGTAATGTCTACTTCACTTAGCATATTAATTATTGATATTTATTTTTATTTTAGTAGGTTATTTTACGACGCTTTATCAACATATTAGGTTATTTAGCGTCTGAATGAGATGAAGGTGATAATGCCGGTGAAATGAGTCCGGGGTCCAGCACCGAAATTTACCCAGCATTTACTCATATTGGGTTGAGGGAAAACCCCGGAAAAAACCTCAACCAGGTAACTTGCCCCGACCGGGAATCGAACCCGGGCCACCTGGTTTCGCGGCTAGACGCGCTAACCGTTACTCCACAGGCGTGGACTTATTGATGTTAACATACAATATAGAGAGTGCATTTAAATTGAGGGGGTCATAAGTATAGGGCTGTAAGTGCACTTAAGTTACTTTTGAGAAAATGGGGTTTAAATATTTAAGCTTTCGTAAAAATCGGTGAAATTTTTATTTAAATTTTAATGTGTGATGAGATTAAAATATCCCTTTGTCACTAAAATTTTAGACACTTCAGCTTACACTGGATGCACTTAACTCGTGTTATTATAAATGTCACTAGCATTCCTTTGCTTCTAGCCACCTCAATTCAAAATAAGCTAATCTGAAACAAGTTGCTGAAAATGGTTGCCGTTCATTACAATGCAGGCTTTAATTATTTACGCATATTATTAAAAACATTTTGAAGCATATTCTCTGAAATTGAATTTATCGTTTCTTGAATATAATTTTTTAGTACGATATTATTAAATAGGTTCTTTCTTCTATAGAAAACGCAACCATATTTCTGAAACACACTATACACTGCAGTGTTTACTTCACTGCTTGAAGACTTTGAATGCAACAGCGGCTGTAAATTTGTGTGTCTGACGGGAGCAAGGACATTAGTGAAGGGGGGGAGTGAAGTACATTCAGAAATGCAGGTACAATAAAAAATGCAAGTAAAAATAAAATGATGTCCCTGTATATATATTCGATTATTATATCAAGTATGCCATCTTAATAAAATTAAAAATATACTACAAACATCATTTAATAAAACCAACAACAATGCAAATTAAGCTCATATTAGTTACCTTCGTTATACAATACAGTACATTACTTACTTACTCACGTGGGAGAAAGGAGAGAATAACAGGAGGAATGTATGGCGTAACGTGAAGATGCGTTTAATTGATATCGAGAGGCAAGAGATTGAGCTCCTATATTCGGAAAAGTCCTCACTACATTCACAATCAGATCTCATGCTTAACTGGGGTAGGTGTGACTACATAAATTCTTGTAACAAAGACAGCAGAGCAGGTTTAGCGTGGCTAAGATTGGGGGCATGGAAGGGTAATAAAATTGTCAACGAAGAAGGGGAGCGTCTTTGTCCGCTTTGCAAAGAAAAGGATTCCTATGAGCATATTTTATTACTGTGTGTCGAATTGGAACATGTACGGAGAAAATATTTACCACCCTCGATGCTAAGTCAGAGTAGGAGTTTGTTGCTTGCATATCTTGACCTCATGGGGAATAGAGAATGGGAACAAAAGACTGGATTGTTCCTCTTGAAGACGAGAAAGATTAGAGCTGCAGCTGTTGAAGTTTGCGACGCGAACTGAGGAAGGGATAATAGTATCCACCCAACTGTACACTTTTAGGTCTTTTAGGTTAGGATATATTATATAATGTGTTTTATTGTGCCATTTTCATTTTAATATGTGTGTTCTTTTAGAGAGTAGTTGGATGTAATCATAGGTGGGGGGGACCTACAAAGGAGGACTTGTTTCGGGTACAAAGCACGTACGGTCAGAAGACCCGTGCATTGGATTTTAGACAAAATTATGATAATATAAAATTTGTATGTATAATATTACTCAATAAATCTATCTATCTATCTATCTATCTATCTATCTATCTATCTATCTATCTATCTATCTATCTATCTATCTATCTATCTATCTATCTATCTATCTATCTATCTATCTATCTATCTATCTATCTATCTATCTATCTATCTATCTATCTATCTGTCTGTCTGTCTGTCTGTCTGTCTGTCTGTCTGTCTGTCTGTCTATCTGTCTATCCATCTATCCATCTATCCATCCATCCATCTATATCTATCTACCTACCTATCTACTTACTGGCTTTTAAGGAACCCGGAGGTTCATTGCCGCCCTCACAAAAGCCCGCCATTGGTCCCTATCCTCAGCAAGATTAATCCAGTCTCTATCATCATATCCCATCTCCCTCAAATCGATTTTAATATTATCCTCCCATCTCCGTCTCGGCTTCCCCAAAGGTATTTTTCCTTCCGACCTCCCAACTAACACTCTATATGCATTTCTCGATTCGCCCATATGTGCTACATGCCCTGCCCATCTCAAATGTCTGGATTTAATGTTCTTAATTATGTCAGGTGAAGAATACAATGCTTATTTGAAGGTTTCGTAACAAGCTGTTTTTTACGATGTTGGGTTGTTAGCCCTTCGCTCAACCCCCAAGCTGGAGGACCACCCCTCATCGGCTGTCCGCGACTGCTTATTCAATATATTCACAGCTACCCTCCATATCTGGAGGCCGTCTCCTCGATCCGCAACCTGAGGACGCGCCATGCCGTGGTGATAGGGACCCACAATACATGGATACAATATATTATAATATTTTATTCAAGATACAGTTAAAGAAATAAACCAAAGCTAAACTTAAACCACAGTAACATTAAACTTTCAAACAATACAACATCGGTATTAATACAACAATGGAATTAAGTTCATATTAATCACCTTTATAATATATTATAAAACATTAATTTTACTCCATTTATACTGCATTTTTGGTCCAGAGAAAATATTAGTCTTTCACAAAAACACATTTTACTAGTATTTTCCCTGGACCAAAAAATTAAATAAAAAATTGGTGTAAAAATTAGCTTTTCATTATGGACCTCACTGGAGATGTTCCGTTTCATCTTCTCCGTTATCCGAGTGATTTCACAAAGTGCTACGCTACAGCATTCCTGTGTTTATCTTTTAATACTTTGTAATTTCCGATGACATCTCCACATGAGTTCATCTCGTTTACTTTTACATTTCTTCAATCTGATCCCAGAATTATATGTTTCGGAAAACATTTCACTCCTAACTAAACCACAAACGAATAAAAATCAGATAACATTTATGTCTGCATTCATGGATGAAGCAACTGAAAACTTTATATATATTTGAAGAGTCCACTGCAAGAATGATGGATGTCATTTGGAATACATTTTGCAGGAGAAGCAATTGAAAGTTTGAAATGCTTAGCGCTCAAAGCTTAACTGTGATTTTCCGATCATTATTGGACAACGACTATCAGTGTTAATGCCATAACTCTCTATGTACATTCTATATGTCTTAAATTATGCATTGACAGTCTTGGTTCATTTTCGACAAGAAAGTGACATCCATCATTCCATAATTTTCACTTATAGGCCTACATTTTTAATCAACAGGGAGAATTTGATCTACTTTTTCATATTTAACTATAGCATTCGAAATTGCCGCCATGATTATGACCAAATCAGTTTACAAAACTAATGACTGATTAGCAACATAATGAAAACAATATATAGATATAATTTAATTAATCGAAACCTTTGCATATTTTTATATTTAGAGTGCTTCCTATAATGCATCTGTTCCAAAAAAGAAATAATGCTTTTAATGTACAGTAGTGGCAAAAAAAACCGGACCGACCCTTGTAGCTGATTTCAGAGTCACAGATTCAAATTTTGCTAGTCCCAAAAAACATCCATCTTGTATAATTAATTGTAACAATGAAATGTATTACATTTGTTTGATTCTTACCGTCTTTTGTTTCCTTCAGTGCCCCAAAATTACAGACGAAAAACCTTTGAGAGTTTTATTTTCAACTGGCATCAATATTACATTTCTACATCTATTCGGCCAAGGTAACTGCGTATTTTTACATTAAATAGCAGTACATACCTCTGGCTTCACTATCCATATTGAAATTACCACAGCTTGACACAATACACAGCACAGGATTCTTTTGTATCAGCTACAAAGGTCGGTCCGTTTTTTTTTGTCACTACTGTACGTACATTTTTAGATTCCAAGAAGTTACAGGTCAGCATTTCTACCTCAAATTAATTTATGCAATACTTACAAACAAGCAAAACCTACAAAAATCACAAAATATAGCACATTATAAAAAGTTTAATCATCTGCGGATTACAAGCTTGGCTTGTGCCAGCTTTGCTGAAAATAATTTTGCCTTTTTAGAGAATAATGCGTTGAGAATATCACGTGGACCCACCAGTAACGATGAAATCATAAATGAAATTATTAAAGACAAAACGCAATAACAAAGAGAATGATACTGCGTCAGATCGAGAAAGTGATCTAGATTAGAATATGTCGGATTCTGAGAAAATTTATCTTTTGAAGAGGTGAAGAAGTTCAAATATCTTGGAGCAACAGTAACAAATGAAGAGTCCACTGCAAGAATGATGGATGTCACTTTCTTGTCGAAAATGAATCAAGACTGTCAATGCATAGCTTAAGACATATAGAATGTACATACAGAGTTATATGGCATTAACACTGATAGTCTTTGTCCAGTAATGATCGGAAAATCACAGTTAAGCTATGAGCGCTAAGCTTCTCCTGCAAAATGTATTCCAAATGACATTCATCGTTCTTGCACTGGACTCATCAAATATAAATGATACTCGGGAGGAAATTAAACGCAGAATAAATATGGGAAATGCCTGTTATTATTCGGTTGAGAAGCTTTTATCATCCAGTCTGCTGTCAAAAAATCTGAAAGTTAGAATTTATAAAACAGTTATATTACCGGTTGTTCTTTATGGTTGTGAAACTTGGACTCTCACTTTGAGAGAGGAACATAGGTTAAGGGTGTTTGAGAATAAGGTGCTTAGGAAAATATTTGGGACTAAGAGGGATGAAGTTACAGGAGAATGGAGAAAGTTACACAACGCAGAACTGCACGCATTGTATTCTTCATCTGACATTATTAGGAACATTAAATCCAGACGTTTGAGATGGGTTTTTTATTGGGTTATTTTACGACGCTTTATCAACATCTAGGTTATTTAGCGTCTGAATGAAATGAAGGTGATAATGCCGGTGAAATGAGTCCGGGGTCCAGCACCGAAAGTTACCCAGCATTTGCTCGTCGTTTGAGATGGGCAGGGCATGTAGCACGTATGGGCGAATCCAGAAATGCATATAGATTGTTATTTGGGAGGCCAGGGAAAAATGACCTTTAGGGAGGCCGAGACGTAGATTGGAAGATAATATTAAATTGGATTTGAGGGAGGTGGGATATGATGATAGAGACTGGATTAATCTTGCTCAGGATAGGGACCAATGGCGGGCTTATGTGAGGGCGGCAATGAATCTCTGCGTTCCTTAAAAGCCAGTAAGTAAGTAATATTTACAAACAAGCAATACCTACAAAAATCCCAAAAAATAGCACATTATAAAAAGTGTAATCATCTGCGGATTACAAGCTTGGCTAGTGCCAGCTTCACTGAGAATAAGAGAATAACGCATTGAGAATATCACGTGGACCCATCAGGAAAGATGAAATCATAAATGAAATTATTAAAGACAAAATGCAATAACAAACAGAATGATACTGCGGCGGATCGAGAAAGAAATTTAGATTAGAATATGTCTGATTCTGAAGATCCTTCTCGGTTATTTAGCAGTTACCACACGGTTACGTAGCGTCGATGAAATTCCTATAGCGAGGTGGTATTTCGGCAAGATGCGTCTGAGGATTCGCCATGAAGTTACCCGTCATTCGCCTTAAAGTCGGAGAAAACCTCGGAAAGAAACCAACCCGGTAATCAGCTCAAGCAGGATTAAACCTACTCCCAAGCGCCGGCCGTATCGAAGCACGAGTCCCTCTCGCTAACCCCTAGACCACGCAGGTGGCCTTTGGAAGGCAGAGGAGCAATTATAAATCTAATATTATGTCACGTATTTAGCTATTTACATAAACTGTTAAACGGTGTTGAATGGCACTGTTTGGAAAATTGAATCACCATGCAACCATGCATGTGCAAGAATTAACAGAAGTCACGCTAATCTCCAGACGCTGTCACGAAGGGAAGTTCTGCTATTTGCATCAGAAACATAAAAGTAAAACTCATTACTCCTCTGTCACTCGTTCAAAGCCAATATACTCGTATTTCACGTCTTGCTGTTTGAGCGTGTGAAATGCTTGACTACTTGACATTAACGAAGCTCTCCGTGTAGTTCAGATCATGGCTGTTCCATCTCTGGAGCCCTTGAAGTATTGTAAGGCATGTTGCAGGTCTGAAGGACGTTTTGCTAATGCAATTTTTATCAGTATGATACGACAAATGTACAGGTTACTTCTGTTTGAAATAATAGGGGCAGTCTTTTAATTGTGATGATCCGCTTGTCTTAAGAACTCAGCAGCTGTTCCATACTCTCCTTTGCTCTGATTATGAGATTGGAGTAGTGTGGATTCCTGGTCATGTAGGGATTGCAGGAAATGAGGCCGCGGATGCTGCAGCCAGGGCTGGCGCACTGAATGGCTCTCTAGTATATTGGCGCGAGAGGTGGCAGGACATTCGAAATTACTTGAAATATAAAATATGGTGGCAATGGGAAGGAGAATGGTCTGCACAAGAGGGAAACAAATTACAAAATATAAAGAATACTGTTCGAGTTTGGGATTCGTCTACAAGAGCGTCGCGACACGAGGAGGTTTTACTCACCCGGTTGAGGATTGGCCATTGTCATCTGACACACGGCCATCTCCTACGTGGCGAACCTCAGCCGGAGTGTGATATGTGCCATGTTCCACTTACGGTGGAACACTTTTTATTGCGTTGCAGGAAATATGACCATGCACGGAGGCACTATGGAATTCGGCCGACATTACGTGACGCTCTTGGAAATGATTTTAATTGTACAAATGCAGTTCTGAGATTTTTATCAAATACAGGTTTGGATAAGGTGATTTAGTTTTTATTGATCCGTTTTACTTATCCTCCGGACCCTTTACATCCGGAGGTTACATTTGTTTTATATTTGATTTTACATTGTTGACATTTCGGACTTTATACATCCGAATATTTTATAAAATTTTATGGTTTTAAAATATGATTCACAAGTTATCTCTGGTGGCCTTAGTTTTAGTGTTTTATTTGTTCGTTTTGAATACCACCTAGTGTGGTAGAATTACTCACTTTTATGATTCTGTAGAAATCACCTTATGTATACTGCATTTGTGTGCCTCGTTTTATGGTGACAACGCTGTTTAGTTCTTTTAGCACTCTGATTATTATATTATTTATGTATTTGTTACATTAAGAATTTTAGATAAGGGCGCAAATAGCCATAGTAGCTGACGCGCCCTTCTTAAACCCTATTACTACTACACTATTAAACCATGCAATCAATGAAAACACGCAACAACAATTTTAAAAGTGAATTTTAATATTCAGCCAGCGTTTTTCTATTGCATCTCCTTAACACAAAATCTGGTGTAGATGGAGCAAGATGGAAGTGTGAGTCTAACAGACAGTTACTAGATGAGTGTAGCGAATAGGTATGTGTTACATAAATATTTAATTTTACTTTCAAATCCAGGCAGCAGAATGAAGTTTTTAAGGAGAGTAAAGGGGTGTACTAGAATGGACCAGATAAGAAACGAGGATATCCGTGAAGAACTGAAAATCTACTCCATAAAAGAAAAGATAACTAACAATAAGGAACAATGGAAAGAACATATAGAAAGAATGGCAGAGAGTAGATTACCAAAGAGAATACAAAACTACTTCCCAAGAGGAAGAAGAGATGTTGGACGTCCTCGGAAGAGATGGTCCTAGATCTATTAGTGAAGACGGAACAGGCAATTAATGCCTAAACCAGGAAGTGAAGAAGAAGAAGAAGAAGAAGAGGAAGAAGAAGAAGAAGACTTTCAAATCCATATTTCCGTAAGTTTCTTTTTCTTGTTTCAACTCAAACTTTTTTACGCAAAATATTAATCAATCAACTTATAAGTCCAATCTATATCCTATATCCGCTAATTTTACTACAGAAAAAAGTATTAAAAATGTGTTTAAAAACCAGAAAGGTTACCCAACTGAATTGTTGTTTAAACATTTCAAAGTTTTCAACATTAAACAAATGTATTATTTTATTTTATTAAAATATTTTCAAAGAAATCTTAATAACTTTAGAATGTATATACATAAATATAGAACTAAAAATATGAATTCTCTGCAATTTTCTGAACCTAAATGTAAACCAATGCAGCTTTTTATCATAGAATGAGTCAAGGTCCCAGATTATTAAACACATTTTATTCTAATATTATTTTAACCACGAATCCTCTCCAAATTAATAAAAAAAATAAAATAAATTGTATTCGATTTATAGTTTGAGTTTAAACATATTGAACACTTTTTAATCTGTATTCACTCTCAATTTTAATTTTATTTTTGTCTGTATTGGAATCCCCTCCTGAGCACGAGTCTTACTCATTCAGGAGTGGGCTAGATTATCTTACATTGTATTAATTTGTATTCATTTCAAACTTATTAGCAATAAAATAAATAAATAAAATCTGGATGAAATTTTTACTGCAAGTGTTTATAAAGTAGCTGGGTCTTTTTATGCATTTATTTCGTAAGAGATGCTGCTAGGTTTTTGTTAATATTTTTCTCAATAAATTATAGAAGAAATAAGATTTTCAAATTTTCAAATAACATTTTGAAAGTGAATGAATAAGATATTTCTTAAAATGAATACACAAAAATATTTCTATTTGTCTTATGAATGTAACCGAAACAGAAGAAACTTAAAAATTGAGATCTTCTACTAACGTTTTGGCTTTGAAAATGTTTCTAAAACATAGAAAAAATAAATGAATACAAAAAAATGGGAGTTAAAAATTTGGATTTTGTTTGCTCTTTATATAGTAAACATGCTTTCAAAAGTTGGTTGGAAAAATTATTAGGAAAAAAAAAGTTGATACGGCCCTTAGTGGAAGTGTCCCCTTAACCCTTAAATTGGCAAAACTTCATTTCTCACACTAGTTTATTAAATCGTGTCGGACTGTAAAGAAAACAACTATCGCAATGTCCACATTTTATATGTTGTGCAATATTATAGTATTGTGAAATTTTAATTTTTCTACCATTTTTTTTCTATTGTTCTATTAAAACTAGTGGCTTGTGCAGCAAATGATGCTGCAAACTAAGTTCGTTAGACGTTCAAATAAAACTTTTTGAGATTTATTTTCAATGAAGAATACTTGACATTTTGATAGTTATTTGCTTCCATAATAATGAAACATACTCCCTCTGAATGGGTTTTTAAGGCCACATACTTTTTTTTAACCTATCCACCTTCAGTTTTTTAGTATCAACGCGGAAACGCAAGTATCAATGTCAGGACGATAGCAATAGCTGTTTCAGGTCATTGTGGATTGTAGGCGAAAGTTAAAAAAAATGTCAGGTTTGCTAAGTTTTCGAACAATAGCATTTTGCTGCATGTAGAACTTGAAATGTAGAGCGTAAAATCATTTTATCCTATTAAGAGATCATGCTGAAATGATCTGGAGACTACAAAATTTTCTTGGCCTCTTATTTCATTAGTAAGTAATAGCTTTTCGTCTTTCCTTAGGAACTGTATTTTTTGCGCTCTCTCGAGCCAATACTGAAGACAATGACACATATCAATATCTACACTACACTGCCATTAAGTATATGAAAAAGACCCAACCCCACTTGATTAAGAACTATAAAAATATTTTATTTTTAAAAACAATATTATCTTACGTAAGTTTTGTAGTTATATATAGCAGCCACTCAGTAAATTATAGAAATGAAGATCTAAATTAAGATATTCTCTACATTTACTTACATAACCTCGAGACGTTCATGTCATCAATATAGCATTAATGAAAAATAGACGCATGATGACATTAACCATAATAACATGTAATTTCTAAAATGGTAATAATGTCATCAAACCACCTCAAGTTTCGTACATTTGAATATCCAATAAACATCTGTACTCACAAAATGATGCACTGCAGAATGAGACCTGTAAATTATTGTTAATAACAAATTGAATTTGAGCTCTAAATATGTCGGCAATCCTGCAGGTCATGGCCTTCGTGTAATAGCCTACTGTTTATTGTAGTGTGTGTTTTGTTTTATTCTGAAATTCAATCAAGTCGGCCGTGATTCAATAAAATTAGTTCTCGAAACTGACAACAGATGGATTTTGGAAAATAGGAAAATTATGTAGGAAAATTGACATTTGACTGAAAACTACTATTTTTCCGAAAAACTTTGAATGCCAGGCATGAAAATGAGGGGTAACTCATTAAAATCCGTTCAGCCGTTTTCCCGTAATTTCCATTACCAGCTCAAATTATATATATATATATATATATATATATATATATATATATATATATATATATATTATAGCATGTACCTTATTAACCTGTTGTACCCTATAGGATACATTGCCAATTTAAGGGTTAAAAGCCATTTGTAAGTAAGCACACATTCTCACGCGATCAGCACCGGAGATTCCGCGGCAGAACCACTAAGGTGAAGCTGAAGATAGCGTTTTAAGCTACGGCACATTGAATCTATTAGGCAGGTTTCACCCCTATGCGTAGGATGCACACGTTTTAGGGATACGTGTCCATCATCTACAAGTATTGTGGAAATACGTGAAGGCGTCTGAGGTATTCCAATCGCGTGCGCTAGCAGATCTTGAAGGCGAGTCGCGATCCCTGAGCTCGCGAGTGCGTGGCCTATATACTATCTGGATCGATTGTGCAATGCTGCGGCAATAACAAGTAGCCTAGTGTCTGAATGTCAGTGTTACCATTCAGCAGCCGTGGAGGAGGCGCCCCGAGTGCTTTTGCGCACTCCCGGGAGACTCGGAAGCGTGTGTTTAGTGCCAGCACGGGCTCTGAAATAAAGGTCGACTCTGTGTGCTGTGAAAAGCTTTCATGCTTGCAAAAATTAGTTTTCAGCGAGCTGCTTGCGTCTCTGAGAGAACACGTGTCTATCTACGCCGTAAGACGGCTTAGGAGCAAAGACATGAATTGGGAAAAACTAAAATCTCGTTAAAATTTTATTCACAAAACTCCTAAAAGCCATTTGAATTATTTTAAATTCCAAAACTGTGTCCATAAAAGAAATTCTTTACTTCTCGATATTGATTTTATTTGTAAACCTATAGGTCATAGGTCACTTTAGAAGTAAAAGGCAGTCGCACCACCTCAATAAAACCATAACCAGAACGGTTTAAATTATTTTCCGTTACCAATACGTAATTAGCTTACAATTCATTGTTAATTTTCCGATAAGTCGAATTGCAATCACAATATTATTTTATTAAAACAGAGTCGATATGACTTATCATACAATATTTGCAACACGTTACATCATTATTATTTACGTTTACAGTAAATTACAGTAGTTAACGTTTTCATCTGTTCGGCATCTTCAGACTACAAAACATACAACAATATCTAAATACAAAAATAAATGTGTAACTTAAGTACTAACTTAAGTACACATTAAAATTACAGTATTCCACATTCAAATTGTATTATCATAAATATGGAACTAAAAGATCCGATTTTATACGACTAGAGGAACCAAAGTGTTTCACAAGCACAGCTCTGAGCCATGGTACCTACTTTTGTCCAAGGTTATACAATAAAATAATTGATAAATACCCAAATTTGGAAAATTTTAGTATCAGAAAATTCAAAAATAGCGTTAGGAATTTAATTTTTAAAGAATATATGTTGATTTAATATGTATATGTATTTGCATGACTTAAATTATTAAAATTGAAATTGTATTTTTAAATTTAATTTATTCCTGTAATTTTTTTTTTCTTGACCCAGTTTGTGTCAAAAAATTATCTTTGTGTTTATCTTTGTGTTTAGATATCTCCGTGAGCACGAGTTTTTACTCCTTCAGGGAAGAACTAAGATTGTATTTTTGTACATGTTATTTTACTAACAATAAACAATAAACAATAAACATGCAGTGGCATACGCAGAATTTTGTCAAGGGGATCATTATTAAAGTTTTTTACAATACAATATCCGTAGGCTATTTTAAATGTTGTGTATTATTATTATTATTATTATTATTATTATTATTATTATTATTATTATAAAAATCCATGTATTGTGGGTCCCTATCACCACGGCATGGCGCGTCCTCAGGTTGCGGATAGAGGAGACGGCCTCCAGATATGGAGGGTAGCTGCGAATATATTGAATAAGCAGTCGTGGACAGTCGATAAGGGGTGGTATATTTATACAAGTGTAAATGACACTCGGGAGGAAATTAAACGCAGAATAAATATGGGAAATGCCTGTTATTTTTCGGTTGAGAAGCTTTTCTCATCTAGTCTGCTGTCAAAAAATCTGAAAGTTAGAATTTATAAAACAGTTATATTACCGGTTGTTCTGTATGATTGTGAAACTTGGACTGTCACTTTGAGAGAGGAACAGAGATTAAGGGCATCACAAATGAGATTTCTACGATCACTGACAGGAGTTACTTTGCGGGACCGCATTAGGAGCGAAGACATAAGAAATCAGTGAGAAGTTGAGGAGATGACCGCAGACGTCCAACTTTATCAACGTAAATGGAGAAACCATCTTCTTGGGATGCCTGAAAATCGTTTACCAAAGAGACTTTTGTATTACCATCCACGAGGACGAAGAGATTTAGGCAGACCTCACCGACGTTGGACGGACCAATTCCATTTGTAGTTCACAGACGGGAAACAACCCAAAACTGTGTATTGGCAGAAAAGGAAGAAGGCAGAGATTAAGGGTGTTTGAGAATAAGGTTCTTAGGAAAATATCTGGGGCTAAAAGGGATGAAGTTACAGGAGAATGGAGAAAGTTACACAACGCAGAACTGCACGCATTGTATTCTTCATCTGACATAATTAGCAACATTAAATCCAGACGTTTGAGATGGGCAGAGCATGTAGCACGTATGGGAAGATCCAGAAATGCATATAGAATGTTAGTTGGGAGGCCGGAGGGAATAAGACCTTTTGGGAGGCCGAGACATAGATGAGGGGATAATATTAAAAAGGATTTAAGGGAACTGGCATATGACGGTAGGGACTGGATTAATCTTGTTCAGGATAGGGACCGATGGCGGGATTATGTGAGGGCGGCAATGAACCTTCGGGTTCCTTAAGAATCATAAGTAAGTATTATTATTAAAAATATGAACTGTCAAAAATGTAAAAAACGTTAAAAGAACGTTTCACAATAAAGTCAAACTTAAAACTATCGAATAGGTAAATATCGATCTTAAAATGAGTTTAAAATCGACAATGCACAATATTTAACATCTGCACTGCAGGACTGTCAAAACAACCTTTTCAATATGTTTCACAACAAGTTAAATTTCATGTTATGTCGGCTTCATTTTATTACAAGGTCGTACTAGGCGGTAGGTCTTTCTATAATAAAGATTGCATTGTTATAATTCGAACGTGCCGCAACAGCAAACACAAGGATTATAATATTGAATGAGGGGTAGGAGGAATATTTCTTATGTCGATGTACATTTTGCTACTCTGACAGTGAAAATTAGAGAAGGGAAAACTATTATGGATAAAAGAAAGCATTAAAATATAAATAGGCCTATGTAATTTTAAAAAATAAAGTCCAAGGGAGGAGTTGAAACCCGGTAACCCCAATTTGCGTAAGGCCCTGTCAACATGTATAATATAATGGATGTAACTGATATCTTTGAACCCGGGTTCTACTTTAATTTACATAATAATAGGCTTAAGGACATTACTAATAGACGGTAGTATATTATACACACTAATTAAAGGGTGTAATTGATATCTTGTTATTTGAAGTGTTCTATCAGTGAGGAAGTGTGTTGTGTCAGTGAAGTGTGTAGTGTCAGTGAAGTCTATTGTGTAAGTGAAGTGTGTTGGTGTCAGTGAAGTGGGTGTGCAAAGTATTTGAACAGTGAAATGGTTAGAAGTGTTAGTGAAATCAGGTAGAATCAGTGCAGTGAGTGAGTTGACAGCGAAATAAGTGTAGTGCCGAAAGGTACTTGTGCAGGTATGAACCTGTCAGACTCGTGGGTCTTAGTTTGAGCTTAGGGTTAAGATGCAAATTAGATTTACTTTAAATGTTATTTTAAGTGACCATGCTTCATTTTAATTTGGGATGCTCCTTGTTGTTATTATTATTATTATTATTATTATTATTATTATTATTATTAATTATAGTTTTTTATTAGTTGTGCTTATTATTAATTGTCATTATTGAGTGTAATTAGTTACCACTGCCACCGGGTATATACCCATTTGCAGTGTGAATAAATACGTACATAATCTAGTCATTTGTTAAAAGTAGTTTAACTATTTCTATTATCGTAATTTCCTTGACTAATTTTATCAATAGATGTTCATCGTATACTAATCATTACTCAGTGTAAACTCTTCCAACTATATCACATGTACAGAAACGGAAATAAAATTTGCAGCTCCCTTATCGTATAAGTTTCGCTTACGACACACTGCTCCATTGCAGTAAACAAGATCCCCTGTTCTTATGCTACTTATGGACAGTCGTGTGAAATTGTTGCCTACATACAGGTGGACTGCCATCAAAATTAAAATTATGGTTTATTTAACGACGCTCGCTACTACAGAACAGTCGTGTGAAATTGTTGCCTACATACAGGTGGACTGCCATCGAAATTAAAATTATGGTTTATTTAACGACGCTCGCAGCCGCAGAGGTTATATCAGCGTCGCCGGTGTGCCGGAATTTTGTTCCGCAGGAGTTTTCTTACATGTCAGTAAATCTACTGACACGAGCCTGTCGCTTTTAAACACACTTAAATGCCATCGACCTGGGCCAGAATCGAACCCGCAACCTCGAGCATAGAAGGCCAGCGCTATACCAACTACGCTATCGAGGCCGACGGACTCCCATCAAGACTCCCTCCAAATTTTAATTTCGTATCAGTACAATCTTGTGGTTATAATTAAAATTATAGTAATATGATAAATGTTAATACCTGTAACTATTAATTAATTCAAGGGTTGATAGCAAAAACCGGACAAGACCAAAATATTAATTTTTCAGAAAACGAAACCCAAATGCGTTGACTTACCCTACGGATTCGAGAAACGCCCACACAGCTTGTAGTGTTATATTTGCTGAAGAGTTATTTTCACAAGCGGATGATTTTTTTCCAAAACTTGTGATTTTATTCAGAACTTTATAATGTCCAATGAACAGTACACAAAGATCAGAACACTTCTGAATTAACTAGGCCTATTATCACACGATGACGTAATTCCTTGTGAAGAATCAGATCACAATGAAGCAGAAACTGTGAATTTAGTGATCATGTGACTGAAAGTGAATGCTCTGACGATGATGGTAGTGCTGAAAATAATGGTAAGACTAGAAATGAAATATTATCAAATTGTGACGTAATTATTTGTGGGGAATCAGATCATGGTGAAACAGAGAATTGTGAAGTTAGTGATCATATTTGATATTTGGGGCTAAGAGGGATGAAGTTACAGGAGAATGGAGAAAGTTACACAACACAGAACTGCACGCATTGCATTCTTCACCTGACATAATCAGGAATATTAAATCCAGACGTTTGAGATGGGCAGGGCATGTAGCACGTATGGGCGAATTCAGAAATGCATATAGAGTGTTAGTTGGAAGGCCGGAGTTAAAAAAACCTTTAGGGAGGCCGAGACGTAGATGGGAAGATAATATTAAAATGGATTTGAGGGAGGTGAGATATGATGATAGAGAATGGATTAATCTTGCTCAGGATAGGGACCAATGGCGGGCTTATGTGAGGGGGGCAATGAACCTCCGGGTTCCTTAAAAGTAAGTAAGTAAGTAAGTAAGTAAGTAAGTAAGTAAGTAAGTAAGTGATCATGTGACTCAAAGTGAACAATCTGACGGTGGTGATGGTGGTATTAATATTTGTTCTGAAAATAACATAATGGTTTAGTATAAAACAAATCTTGGTGAAAATAACAGGTTTTTTACTTACTTACTGGCTTTTAAGGAACCCGGAGGTTCATTGCCGCCCTCACATAAGCCCGCCATCGGTCCCTATCCTGAGCAAGATTAAGCCAATCCCTATCATCATATCCCACCTCCCTCAAATCCATTTTAATATTATCTTCCCATCTACGTCTCAGCCTCCCTAAAGGTCTTTTTCCCTCCGGCCTCCCAACTAACACTATATGTATTTCTGGATTCGCCCATACGTGCTACATGCCCCGCCCATCTCAAACGTCTGTATTTAATGTTCCTAATTATGTCAGGTGAAGAATACAATGCGTGCAGTTCTGTGTTATGTAACTTTCTCCATTCTCCTGTAACTTCATCCCTCTTAGCTCCAAATATTTTCCTAAGAACATTATTCTCAAATACCCTTAACATACGTTCCTCTTTAAAAGTGAGAGTCCAAGTTTCACAACCATAAAGAACGACCGGTAATATAACTGTTTTATAAATTCTAACTTTCAGATTTTTTTATAAAAACTTCTCAACCGAATAATAACAGGCATTTCCCATATTTATTCTGTGTTTAATTTCTTCCCGAGTATCACTGATATTTGTTACTGTTGCTCCCAGGCATTTTAATTTTTCCACCTCTTGAGAAGATAAATTTTCAATTTTTATATTTCCATTTTGTACAATATTACTAATACGTTTCTAGGTTTTAAAAAGTGTTGAAAAGTTATTTTTCTTTTTCATTGAATTTTCTTGTCAAACCCAAGACCTTCCTCTAACTAAATTAATAAAATTTGCCCCTTAATACATTAAGTAACGACAAACCTTCCTCTAACTAAATTAATAAAATTTGCCCCTTAATACATTAAGTAACGACAATAACTTTGTTCGAGACATTTGAAACATTCTTATGTCGCTAGTATTTGTTTTGAAGTTGGGATGCTCTGAACAGCCCACTTACTTACCCAGGGTTGCCAGATTTTAGATCTACCAAGGAGGGACATCCTTTTTCACCATATATAGTACTTACGTTTTGTTTTAAAGAAAGAGTGATATGAATTTAGGCAGAGTTGACATTTTCATGACTATACAAAATAAATAAATAAACAAAAATTATCCCGCAGCTGAAGAAAGTAATATGAATATCAAAATTGCAATTTGAATAAAAGACATTATAGATACAGCTATCCAAGTACAGAATAATATTTATCTGGCTGTAAGTTACATCAAGTTTCTCTGGCGTCTTTCTGAAAGGCTTGTGGCAATAATATCACAGTCTAGTATATACAGCAGAGGTCTTCAAAAAGCGTATCGTCATTCGTGCTCTCGATGCTGCCCGCCGAACACAGTGTGCTGTAAGGCTAGAAAAGGGGGAGAGACTCGTAGCATATATATATATATATATATATATATATATATATATATATATAGGAAAATATTTGTAGGCCTACGCATTTCACCTAAAATTAAACAAAAACTATATTTTTGTCATGCGGAACTGAGTGTAAACGTATTGTAATATACTGATTATTATGTATAACCAACAGTTATACAGATAGCTCCAAAATAAATTATTTTCACATGTTCAATATGCATATAATTGTATGATATTCTTTGTGAAGAGTCGAGTATTGTCGTCACATGCTGAATTTTAACACATCCTTAAGAATTTTTGAATAAGTTAAGCATTTCATATTCTTCCCACTAACTCAAAAAGAAAATTATCTTCCTATTTATCCTTGAATGTATTACGTCCATGATTAGAAGACATTGTGAAACGGTGGAACACGCCGACCAACACGATGATAATGGCAGTCCGCCACTGCTCTTCGTTTGCGCATAAACATTGAGTACAGTACAGATGGAGATGGTGAGGCGGAGCGCGCTCACGTACTGAATTCGGTTCCGTTCAGGGTCTTACTCGCGTGTACGCTTTTGGAGACGTCTGATATACAGTCACGAAGCTTGAGTTGTGAGGGTGCTAGGAACAATAGACTGTGCCGGTATTATTTCGCATTGACTGTAATGAGGCGATAGTAGCGATCCTAGTGGTTAGCAACTATCTATGGACGCATATTTACTACATATTGACCTTCGTGACTGTATATACTAGACTGTGATTATATTTTATGCCAAATTATTAACTTAAATGACTTAATAATAACTCTGTCTGACATCACATGTAACAAAATATTTAAATTTCAATGTTATTAATTGACAACAATGACAAAATGTATTTACACCTAAATTCATATTTACTTTGTGCCTTAGCATATTACTGCTCCAAACCGATCATTTAACATACAGTATACATTTTTAGAGCTTCCTACATATTTAACACTGAACTTCAACATTTACAACAAGCTTCTGTCCATTCTCTGTGCCATGCATATCTGATGAACGCCTCTTTTTAAATGTTTAGAAATCTCATATTCATCACTGAATTCGCTACTACAAACCTTACACTTGCCAAAATATTCTTTTTTTTCCCCAATGTGTTAAGAAAATTAATTGAAAATTAATGTAATTATTTAGGCCTGGAAGAAAATAGTTACTACGTAACGATAAAATTATTCAATGACTTTAATTCTTTAAAGGAGGGACTTTTTGCGTCCCGCTTCGAATTGAAGTAGGACCCGGGACTTTTATATGAAAATCGGGACATGTCCCGCCAAATCGGGACATCTGGCAACCCTGTACCTACCTAATTAAAGGTTAACGAATAAATTATTTCGTTGGACAAATTTATTGTAATAGCATTATTTTTTCATATATATTATGATTTTTATTATTTTTTTTTAATGTACCGAAGTACATATGATATTTCCATGCAGATATTCTGCGTCATCATACGATGAAAGAGTAATGGAACGGAGAAAAATTCTCTCCGGCGCTGGGATTTGAACCCGGGTTTTCAGCTCTACGTGCTGATGCTTTATCCACTAAGCCACACCGGATACAACCCCGACGCCGGTTAGAATCGTATATATGATATGCGTAAATCACTTCGTGATTTAAGACGGCGCTTATTCCGTCGGATCCCGGCCAACTAGTCACTCATATCGAGTGCACCTCAGCACATGTGTGGACTTCGGTCCTGCGTTCATAGACATCTATGACGTAGTGCAGAGGGCGGCCACTAGAGGGAACCAAGAGTTGGAGCTTAATCTGAGACGATTCTAACCGGCGTCGGGGTTGTATCCGGTGTGGCTTAGTGGATAAAGCATCAGCACGTAGAGCTGAAAACCCGGGTTCAAATCCCGGCGTCAGAGAGAATTTTTCTCCGTTCCATTACTCTTTCATCGTATTATTTTTTCAGTTATTGTAATAAATTATTAATTCTGTTCATTGTTTGGAATTTTCCTCTCGAAGTGGGCAAATTGTAGCGACAAAGGAACAAAGGACGGCAGCTTTACTAACTGCTGAGTTGGGAAGCGAGTATGGGGGGGAAGCCTTCAGACTTTCCAGGTGGGGAAGACGCTCTGTGGGACAACTTGTTGTGGAGAAATCTCCACAAAGGAAGGTAGAAGTTACTAACAAGTAATTCGCCTGTCTAGATGGTAATATACTTTTCCTAATTACGAGCAGTGCAATTTAGCAAAGGCGGTCTGAATCGTGTTTATTCGATACAAGAAAAACTTCCTCTTCCTCTTACACTTTCGTTTGTACCTATTAGAATGCTTGTCGGAAAACATATAATCCGATATATCTGCCAACAGGAGGGCTGCTGTCACATCTGCGTCCTGAACATCAAAGACATTTTTATATCAAAGCTTATTTCATAAATACGCATTTCAACTACAGCATACTCATCATTTGATACAGTGTTTATAAATACATTTTTACTGTAAACATAGTTAAAGCAACTGTTAAAAGATCAAATATTTGTTCTAACAATACTTAAAGTATTCATTCATCCTGCCCGAGGGCAGGTCATTCACTGCACACCCAGCATTCTCCAATTTTTCCTATTTTCTGCCTTCCTCTTTATCTCCGCATATGATCCATAAATCTTTATAATAATTAATAATTTATTTATTTTATGCTCTACCATGCCGAAATGTAGTAATTATACACCTGGTAGCAGACCTTTAATGCATGTCATTAAAGTACACCTACTCATTAAAGGTCAGGTCTTTCAGCCAATGACGACTCAGGTTACAACTGTTCAGCCAATGACAGGTCAGCTTTCTACCGTTATAAAACCGCAAGTATCGATTATTCTCGGATATGCAATCGAAAGAGAATTAGCGAAAAGTCACGGAGGCTGGAAATCCAATACTGTCTCAGAAGGTTATGTTCTGTTACTATAATAATTAGCGTTAATTGTAAATAATATTCAAATAAATTCAATTTGTCATCTCGTTTTTCAATGTCTAATTTAATTTCAATGTTATCTCTGTAGGTTCTCATGGCCTAGCAAGGTCAATGTGAACATCTGTTCCTCGGAAAAAATCAATACTTTCGCGTCTGCGCACATCTCACAACATAGGGGACATTGGCCAAGGTCAGATACAAAGAAAATTAATAATATCAAGTTAGAAATATGGTCGAGCATAAAAAGTCGTATGAAACTCGCCTGTAATGGTAATTAAGAAGCTCGCTTGCGCTCGTTTCATAAATATCCATACTCGCTTCTTAGTTACCTTCATTATAGGCTCGTTGCATAATGTACTATAATCTGGCAGAGCCTTCTCTTCCGCCCAGCCAGACTCTAATTCTGATTGAATACAACTGCTTACGTAGTTATTACATTAATATCTAGACCGTAAAACAACATGAAAGTAAATAATGAAAGTTGTGTAAGTAATGTTAGTGTGACAATAATAAACATTGGTAAGAAATAATAATAATAATAATAATAATAATAATAATAATAATAAAATTTAGACATTTATATATATATATATATATATATATATTAAACATTGAGAAACCTGAAACAGCTATTATTGTTAACAAGAATTGTTAGAAAAATATTTCGTTAGCCTATTCTTAAATTGGTTTGATGTCTGACAGTCCCTGACATTACTCGGTAGGGAATTACAAAGCCGAGGAACAGCCACAGTGAAAGAAGATGAATATGAGGATGTTCGGTGGGAGGGAATGGATAAAATTGAGGAGTGTTGTGATCGTGTGTCTAGGTAATGATGGGTGGATAAATTTTGAAAACGAGACGCAAGACAGACAGGCGTGGAGAAATTCAATAATGTGAAAGAGAAGGGAAAGACAGTGGATTTTCCTACGATCTTCTAGACGGAGCCAGGACATTTCGAGGGATGGTGTTACGTGATCAGTCCGGCTTATGTCTTCTATCATCTGATATCTTCTTCTGCTCCATTCACCATTCCTTCCAGTGCATCCTTCAGTAGTCAGTTTCTTCTCAGCTAGTGACTCAGTCAATTACTTTTCCTCTTCCCGATCAGTTTCAGCACCATTTACCCACTCTTTCCAATACAGCTTCATTTTCTTATTCTGTCTGTTCACTTCACACGTTCCATTCTTCTCCATATCCACATTTCGAATACTTCTATTCGCTTCTATTCACTTCGTCGTAATGTCTATGTTTCTGCCCCACCCTACAATGTCACACTCCACACAAGGCACTTCACTAGTCTCTTCCTTACTTTCTTTTCCAGAGGTCCCCAGAGATGCTCCTTTTTCTATTAAAAGCTTCCTTGGCCACTGCTATCTTCCTTTTGACTTCCTAGCAGCAGCTCATGTTACTGCTTATAGTACACTACCAAATATATATTAGAATCTGTCTACTTGCTCTACTGCCTCATTTAGAATCCTCAAGTTTGCATTTATCTTCATCCCACACTGCTCACAGCTGTCATTTAGCTCCATTGGCATATCCCTTAATATCATCTCCTCTTCTGCTAATAACGCCATATCATCAGCAAATCTTATACACTAACGTAATTATTTTCATGCATGTAAAAAGAGACTAATTTTTTGCACGATCGTGTTTTTTGCTGTATTTATAACCAGTGGCGTCTCGTGGGTATTGAATTAAGTGGGGCTGCATACAAAAATAAACCAAGCAACTTATTTTATTTAAAGATTAGTCCCATGCGCCTTGCCTTGTAGGTTGCAAATTTTGAATCATCTTCTTATTAAAATCCGGTATGTCGTTTAACATAATCTTTGCAATGGAAAACATAGCTAATGCGGTCACTTCTCTCACCGTATTTCTAAGATAGGATCTTACTCTCTTCAAAGACGAAAAACAAAGTTCTGATTCGGAAGCTGTCATTGGTATAGTGATAGCTATGTGCAGTAGTTCCACAACTTCTGAAAATGAGGCCTGCAAGTTCTCAGATAGAAGAAACTGCAAAAGCTTGACTGCGTTACTAATATTTCTGAATTCTTGTCTCTGATACAACACAGTGAGTTCCGTTTTTAGTTTGTCTTAATCGAACATTGGAAAAAGCTTCACACATACATTTAGGTCATTTTCAGGAAATGAGCTTTTGTAGCATTCAAATTTTTCTTGATCTATGAACTGGAATCGGGTGTTAGCTTGTGTGATAATAAGGTCACACACTTCCTTGGCTGAAGCAACCTTGTCTGAATCCCTTCTACCTTACGACGCTTTTTAGGGTTTTCATTTTCACAGATCTCGCTGCTCAACTGTGCACTGTTCCGTGCTTGCCTCATTTATTGTGATGTTGTTAGATGTTTCAGATTCCATTATGGTTTGAAAACATTCTAGCAATGGCTGCTTCTTCTCATGAACAACATTCACTGTTCTTATTTTAAAACTCCATCTTGTTGCCCCAGCTGATGGAATTGTCTTTGAAACACATTAATCTAATACAGACTGAGTGGAGATCGAGAGAAGAAAGCAGGAACACTGGATAAATTAGCAAAAAATATGCGAACTTTTGTAGTTTGTTTAGCGGTTCTTTCCATTATGAGATTCAACTGATGGGCACTTAATTTCACATTTCTCCTGAATTGTTAAGGTACTGAACTGAATAGACTGTAAATATTGTACAGAATTAAACATTGTCGCACTTGTTATACTCACAACGTTAAAGAAAATGTATTTAAAACTGCGCGCTACTGACAAACTGCTGCAAATTTTGCAGCGCCTGGAAACTCTGGATTCTCTGCAAGGGGCTAGCAGGGGGAGGGGTAAAACTAACACGCAAAGCTTCCGAGACGAGACTAGCAGCTCCAGGGGAGGAAGTGGCTTCACCCTGTAGTCCTTGTATCTGGTTTCGCTCTGGCAGCACCAGGGGAGGAAGTGACTTCGCTAACGATTGCGTGCATGTCAATGAGAGCGAAATTAAAAAAAAAAAATTCGAGCCGCTAAATAGAGACTGTATAATAACAGTCTTACTAATAAACCGTGTATAGTTTTTATACGAGACTTATGCAGAGTTGAGACAGAAAACGTTACTAATAAACCATGCATAAACGATGGATGTATAAACAGCCTGTAACTATACAATGGGAATTGCTTTGCAGTAGTTGTATACATGAAACCCCTTGTTTAAGTGTTGTTTATAGAAAAATGGCCGCCCTCTAACAGCTGTTCGTATCGACTGTCATTCTATGACTATGGTTACCTTGTAACCACAGAAGAACAAACCAAAGATCATAGAATTATTAGAATAATATTGCTGTAGCTTGTACTCTTTGACCAAAATGTAGTGTGGTGATCGATTAGAGCCAGTTGTACTATCGATATTTAACATGCCACACTACAGCGCTCTACCGGATGCAATAGAGAACATCAGATATTCTATTACCTTTCGTAACGAAGTAATGACGAAACTATGACGTAGCTATGTAACAGTTATACTGTTATACAAGACGTATGTAGTGATTATTAGTAAGGAATTTACACACGACTTATAAACGAGCTACTCATTGTATAAGTATAAGACAGTTAAACGTCTGTATATAGAGTTTTTATTAGTAAGACCGTAAATGTATTTCACAACATAAAACGAGACAAGAGCCACAAATGTCTGGGGGTGCTGCAGCTCCGCAGCCCCCCTTCGAAAGCCGCCCCTGTTTATAACTATTGTTGTTAGGCCTTGAAGAGAAACTTGTTGCTAGGGAAACCATTCTTCATAACATAAAACCTTACTGAAATAGACCATTATAGTGCACTTATTGTTACTTAGTTACCATTACAGTATAGTTTCGCGAAGGCTTTGGAATAATATTGTTTTAAATTTTCAATGCAAAATATAGGTATTGCATTTGCAATTCTTAAAATATAATCGTGCAACAAATGTTGTACAATGCACGTTTGTGAGGTACATTACAAAATCTCGCAAATTGAAAAACTCGCTCTGCTCGTTTTTCAAACTTTTCCTAGATTTTGTAAAAGCACTTCTCAACCTTGTATCCTAATATAGCCTACTATCTATTACATCTCCCATGCTCAGGAACATTTTCTAACCCAGCTTGTACTGTTACATACTGTACTGTACATAAGAGGAGCACTCCAGAGCGCCGGAAGTTCTATAAGAGAGCTATACACCAGTCAACCATTCCATGTAATGTGTATTGGAATACTGCCAATCTTCGTTGAAAAAATAAACAAAATACTGTAAAGAAATGTTATCCTTCCTATTCTGCTTTTTTTTTTATCGACGTCAGTTTTATATTGAAGTATAATCCTTAAAGTGACAATCATTAATTCCTCGACAAAAACTAAAATCAATATCGCTAACATTTTAACAATTGTGGATTAGTATGTCTGAATATTCGTGTTAGATATGATATGATATTATATTTTGTCAGAACATTTCTTACATGTAGCCGGTAGCATTTATATTGCGTCTTGAATTTCTGACGTTTTGGGATGCCTGTATTAGACAATGTTAATTATTCCACCATATGTGAATGTTTAAAAAGTGCCGTGAGTTGACTTCGGCCATCATGTGCATGGTCAGCGCAGTGGAAGTATGGAGAATGCAAACAGTCACGCAAGTTCACACGCTCTTTACCTCTCCATGTGGTTGGTCCGTAGGAACTGACAAATTGGGCAAATTGACAAAGGCGTGGGAGAAACCGGCAAAGGGGGCGGGGCAATTGACGAAAGGGTCGGGGCCATTGAGAAAAGGGACGGGGCATATGACAAAGGTGGCGGGGCTATTGACAAAGAGCGGGGGGCCATTGACAAACAGGGTGGGGTCATTGGAATAGGTGGCCATTTACAAAGGGGGTGGGCCTATTGACAAAGGAGGAGGTTCCATTTCCATAGGGGGCGTGGCCATTAACAAAATGGGCGGGGCCATTAACAAATGGGGCGATGTCATTGACAAAGGGGGCGGTACCATTGACAAAGGGGACGGGGACATTGACAAAGGGGGCGGGCTATTGGAAAATAGGGCAGTAACCATTGAAAAAGGAGGCGGGCCATTAACAAAGGGGGCGGTGTCAATGACAAAGGGGGCGGTACCACTGACAAAGGGGACGGGGACATTGACAAAGGGGGCGGGCCATTGGGAAAGGGGGCGGGCAACTGATAAAGGGGACGGGGTTATTGACAAAGGGGGCGGGCCATTGACAAAGGGGGCCGTGCTATTGACAAAGGGGACGGGGCCATTGATAAAGGGGGAGTGCAACTGATAAAGGGGACGGGGCTATTGACAAAGGGGGGCGGGTCATTGATAAATGGGGCGGGCCATTGGCAAAGGGGGCGGGCCATCGACAAAGGGGACGGGGCCATTGGTAAAGGGGGGACGGGGCTATTGACAAAGGGGGCGGGGCCATTGATAAAGGGGGATGGGGCCACTGACAAAGGGACGGGGCCATTGATAAAGGGGGCGTGGCCATTGTTAAAGGGGGCGTGGCCATTGACAAAGGGGGTGGGGCCATTGACAAAGGGGGCGGGGCCATTGGAAATGGGGGCGGGCCATTGACAAAGGGGGCGGGCCATTGGTAAAGGGGACGGGCCATTGAAAAAGGGGGTGGGCCATTGAAAAAGGGGGGCGGGCCATTGGTAAAGGGGGCGGGCCATTGAAAAAGGGGGCGGGGCCATTGACAAAGGAGGGTCTTGATTTCCCCTATCACGTAGTTATGTTTCTTTAAGGCATTTCCCGAAGAACTTGTACTGCCCGTGTCTCTCTTCCTGAGCTGTTTCTTTGAGGGGCGAGACGTACAGTGTGAGAGTGGGAGGTCCTACAAGTACTACCATGCGTTCAACACATCTGCCTTTTCAGGATTCCTTTCGTTAGCTATGGAGCAAGATGAACCATCGACAAGGGAATGAATAGAATATTCCCTCACAAAATAATTAAATTATCATAGAATTATTCGTGGGTTTGAGTTTCTTCCATCCTTTTCTTGTGCTACAGTCTCTGTTTGTATAATATCGTTTGTCACCTCGTATGTTTGTATTACATAATTTACATGTAATGTTCCCGTCATTCACTTTAAAACACTCACCAAATTCCGCTACAAAAAATATGCGCCTGAGAATCTTTAACCTTCGGCATTATTGCAGGTGTACTATTTACGCATGCTATAGTAGTGACTGGCGCACGGACAGTCAACTTGAAATCACCGTAACGCATCCTATCAGTCCCCAACACTACAAGCCTAGTGATCAGGAACATTCTTTTCACTCAAAAATATTTTTCGTAGTTCGATTGTTTGAAGACTCTAAAAAATTTTGCCGACATTTCTTATACGTGATCTCATACTTCAATAGTATGAATTTAAAAGGGCATTATTATTATTATTATTATTATTATTATTATCATCATCATCATCATCATCACCGAATAATCATCGCAACTGATACTATTGTGGAACTGTATACTAAATCAAAATTGAAATGTACTGAACTATAAAATATTTAAACCACGACGATATAAATTCGAAGACTTCTTCTTATATTCAGATTCTGTATGGCTGCTCTTACAAACATCGGATGATGAAATATTCAGGAAGATGTTTATGCAATGTACATAAAGCAGACACAATACAATATCGATTTTCACGGACTCTTGAGGCACAACGTTTGATAACTTGAAAGAACACACCAAGGAGCACAAACCAGGACATAAAGCTCGTCTAAATATAGCTATTCTAGGAAGAGTATCTAATATTTCCGGTGTTTATGAAGGCACATTATTAAATGGTAGAAAAGCAAACATACCCGGAAGGACTGGGAAATGTCATTTCCAATGTACTGTATCTGTCATATAACGGAGTTTCACAGGAAACCTCAGATATAACCTCCCAATAAAAATGGTTTGAAACTATAAACAACGAAGTTCACTTATATTATATCCTGCAGACCTCTCATATTCTGTAAGAATTGTCACAGCACAGAGACTATAACAGTATTTTTATAGCCTAACCAATACGCGTGTTGATAACATAGCACTAGTCTCAGAAATTGGTATAAATACCGAAAATCAGACTTGCTAAAGAATGTATAAAATACCTCACATTTCTAAATCATTTTGTATAAAATTTTATATTAAATTCGCAGAATCTCTACGCCAGTGATGTCAAAGCAAGCGCATTTTTCTGACCTTGACGTCGTGCGCGGGCAGCAAGCGCTATGTATGGAAAGAGAAAGGGTTGTGTATATGAATAAGCAACCTGTTGGATTAAGAAAACAGTGGTGCACAAACTTCAAACGGAACGTGAAATTTTATGTCGTTATTTTTATATGGCTTCTTTTTGTTTAATATTATCTATATTGTCTGTAAAACAAAAGTACTAACACTGATTTCTTAATATTGCACTTGTGTTTTAAATCTTAATAACATAATAGAGAGTTAAGAAGGAATATTTACTTAAATTCCATAGTAGTATAATATTATACTGTATTAAGTGGATGAAACACATCATTCATAAAGAAAGTGATACTCCAAAGAAAGAGATTGAGTATGACATGATAAGTTGGAATTTATATTGATGGTATCTTTAGCCTTACAAAAGTAATCAATAAACTAATCAAAACAATATTACAGTACAAAGCAAAGTTACCTAGGTACTGTATATGTTTTAAGTGTAACTAATATTACATAACAAAACTCTTATCGCATTATGCTTTTAAGGTGATATTTGTGAGCAACTTCCTATCATCAGAATATTAAATTATTTTCTCGAAATCTGCTGAAGCTATAGAGCTGACATTTTTACAACACATGGACACGTATCTTTTGCTTATGATGTAACAGTAGTTGCTTTGTTAATTCATTTCCTTACAAACAATTTCCATGCGAATATTTTCAAAATTTTCAATACACTATCTTCAGTAATACGTAGTCTATATACGGTATATTAGGTTTACGAAAACATTCTGTAAGGCTACTAAATAAATAGGCCTATACCTGAAAATTTCACTTTTCTATACGAAAAGTTGACAAAATATTTCTTTTGAATATAAAAATTAATCTTGTGAAAAATAAGCATTAAAATTAAAACTTACATTCTTATAATGCACTTACACTTCTCAGACAAATCCAAAAATTAACATGGATACAGTTTTAATAAGTACTCTTCCCTTTATCTATTGAATCAGTGCTGGCCATCCCTGAATATAGCTCAACCAAGCGGCATATACCACCTCTTTCGTCTGTCTCTTTCCTTTTCGCTGTAAAGTGCTCAGGCTCTCCTGGGCTCTAATACGCGCGCTTGCTCCTGTGGGCATCAATTGACTCTACGCCATACACACATTGAAATCAAGATATAATTAACTAATCTAAGCAGTAATAAATTTTACGGTAATTTCGAAAGTTCACTGCTATGACAGAATGTAAGTTAAGGGAAAATTTGCATTGTGAGTAGGACAAATACCGAATCATAATTCCTTCCGATAATATCGAGAGCATCATGTCAGAAGGGCGTATCAACAAAACTGCAACTTTACATTAGAATCATTTAAATAAACAAGGTGGAAGTAAAATAACCTTGAAGATTGAAAGGTACGATAGGGTACAAGTAAATGAATAGAAAACCTATATTACGTTCTGTGATTAAATGCACGGTTAATTAGAAAATTAAATTTGAAGTTACAGCTGTCCGGCAACATCGTCGCTAACACTCTCTTATCGTGATACAGATGTAAGGGGTCAACGAACTCGGTGTCTTGGCGCTGTGTTACAAACAACTCGCATCGTGCAATGACTTGAAATTAGAAGTTTTTAAAATTAAATTTACACGAAAACCGTCCACACTATTGAAATACGCCAGAGGGATAAATTATTCTTTATTAGCTTTCCTGTCGATATGGACAAAAATCACAATTCTACTCGCAATAGTTGCCGAATAAGAGGTTCTGTATTAACATTCTACCATTATGATATTTGGTTTTTGTTACATACAACATGAGCTATTCGCTCTGAAAATCTGTAAGACTATTTCTCTACCACCCTGTAGAATATTTTTTCTTATTCTTTGTCTGCATAATAAGGTGCGTTGTTTGACTCTTCCTTATGTCAATTGAGGCGGTCAGAAGCAAAGGTGTGTAAGTACACTTAAGTTACGTTCGAGAAAATGTGATTAAAAGTTACTAAGCTTTCATAAATTTCGTGGCGTTTTAATTTTCAATGTTAAAGTGTGATGTGGTTAAAATATATATCCCTTTGCCACCCGTTTGCTTCTAACAGCCTCAATTGCAATTCTCAAACGACTGTTTTCTAAGACAAGTAGATTCGGTAAAATACAAGAATCAGTCACTGTTTTTCCAGACCAATAGGAGATCGATGACGCCATATATGACGTCACGCACGATGGAAATTCTTCAAATATGAATTTAATCGGGCGCTACATCTATTCACTATTAAGTTCAACAGGTGAATAATTGTAGGCTAGTCTGTGAGAAGCACTGGATGGCAAAAAATAAAATTACGTGCTTAAAGGCTCATTCGCAATGAAAATTAAACATAACGTAAGCGTTAACTTAAAAATGTAAACGTTACGGTAAAATCAAAAACATTCACGATGGGAACATAAACATAAGCGCAAAGATGCTTGGTAACCATAGAAACATAACAACGAAGTCATTTCCTCATATTCTGTCGTATACTTCAACGCTCCACGATTGTGTACTGTCTGCAAATCACGTAATAATTCTTTATTTATACTGGCAGAGTTAAGGCCATAGGGCTTTCTCTTACACTCTACCAAATCACAAAGTATACAAGCAGTTAAAATTTAACAAAAAGTTAAAGAACAGAACACTAACATATTACATAATAATAAAACATATTACATAATAATAATAATAATAATAATAATAATAATAATAATAATAATAATAATAATAATAATAATAATAATAAAATCGACACTACACAACATGAAAAAATACCATGATAGAAAAAAAAGAAAGTAAAATACATTGGAATATAGTGAAAGCAACTCATTTAGTACAAATGGTTAATATGGAAAAACGTAAGAAAGAATATATCAAAATGGAATGTAATAAAATAATAATAAAAAAGAAAAGAAATACGAAATTAAATAAAATTCACGATAAAAAGGCTATGATAATAAATTCATCTGCTGATAAAGAGAACAAGAAGGGAAAAGGAAGGGAAAAGAAATATATAGCCCATATTTTTACAAAACTATGGCAGAGAAAAGGGCTTATAACTGAAAGGAATCTAATTCAAAAAGTGCAATTTAAATTTATTTTTGAAACTAGACAATGCCCGATAGTCTCTGATACGTTGTGGTAGAGAGTTCCAGAGATGAGTTAGCATAAGCATGAAAGTTTGGAGTTCGCAATTGTAAAATAGAAAATGTTGCTTGCTTTGGCCTAGTTCTTCTGTAGAATACCAACATGTTTAGCAGACATAAAAGATTCCACATATAAAATAACAGATATCTGAATCGAAGTCTACAAAATTATTGGCATGCATCTGTTTCTATTGATTCGCTGTGCAATTGCTGTAAATCTCCACTTTCGATTGCGTAGCAACTAGTAAATATTTCCTTCTGGCTCTCTACACTACTGAACAAAATGCTCCTAAAGTCACGTATTTCTAGGGACGAAGTAATTACTTTTGACAATGACTGAGATGCAATTTTATTTGGCTCCAATACTATTCGTTACACGCTTTCGTTTTGCATTTGTTACGAAGTACGTGCACTTCCATTTCCCTCTCGTCTAATGGCACGTGCACACGTACACCAGCTTCCCTTAAAATTTCAGTTACAGAATTTGTTAGTATTTTCTCTAAACACTTACAGCATTCACGATACGCCTCCACGAATTCACTTCCGTCTGTAGGTCTCCTTCAAATCTTGAATTTAGAACTGTTTAAAATAATGCACTGCATACGCCGATTATTTTATTTACGAAGTCCGTAAGAACTGCTTGCAAGTCTTGACACCCCGCGAGGTAGAAAGTCACTAATGGCAGATAAATTTATAGCAATGCGGCACCCTCCCTCTCACGGAGGAATTTGGAACTTCTACTATTCTGTGTACTACGAAAAAATTTAAACTTCGTAGTATTAGATACATGGTAAAATTTAAAATTAGTAATATTCCGTGTACGGCAAAATTTAGAATTAGTAGTAGTTTATTCCGTGTACGGCAAAATTTAGAATTAGTAATAGTTTAATCCGTGTACGGCAAAATTTAGAATTGGTAATAGTTTATTCCGTGTACGGCAAAATTTAGAATTAGTAATAGTTTATTCTGTGTACGGCAAAATTTAGAATCAGTAATAGTTTATTCTGTGTACGGCAAAATTTAGAATCAGTAATAGTTTATTCTGTGTACGGCAAAATTTAGAATCAGTAATAGTTTATTCCGTGTACGGCAAAATTTAGTATTCCGTGTACGGCAAAATTTAGAATTAGTAATAGTTTATTCCGTGTACGGCAAAATTTAGAATTAGCAATAGTTTATTCCGTGTACGGCAAAATTTAGAATCAGTAATAGTTTATTCTGTGTACGGCAAAATTTAGAATCAGTAATAGTTTATTCCGTGTACGGCAAAATTTAGTATTCCGTGTACGGCAAAATTTAGAATTAGTAATAGTTTATTCCGTGTACGGCAAAATTTAGAATTAGTAATAGTTTATTCCGTGTACGGCAAAATTTAGAATTAGTAATAGTTTAATCCGTGTACGGCAAAATTTAGAATTGGTAATAGTTTATTCCGTGTACGGCAAAATTTAGAATTAGTAATAGTTTATTCTGTGTACGGCAAAATTTAGAATCAGTAATAGTTTATTCTGTGTACGGCAAAATTTAGAATCAGTAATAGTTTATTCTGTGTACGGCAAAATTTAGAATCAGTAATAGTTTATTCCGTGTACGGCAAAATTTAGTATTCCGTGTACGGCAAAATTTAGAATTAGTAATAGTTTATTCCGTGTACGGCAAAATTTAGAATTAGCAATAGTTTATTCCGTGTACGGCAAAATTTAGAATCAGTAATAGTTTATTCTGTGTACGGCAAAATTTAGAATCAGTAATAGTTTATTCCGTGTACGGCAAAATTTAGTATTCCGTGTACGGCAAAATTTAGAATTAGTAATAGTTTATTCCGTGTACGGCAAAATTTAGAATTAGTAATAGTTTATTCCGTGTACGGCAAAATTTAGAATCAGTAATAGTTTATTCTGTGTACGGCAAAATTTAGAATCAGTAATAGTTTATTCCGTGTACGGCAAAATTTAGTATTCCGTGTACGGCAAAATTTATAATTAGTAATAGTTTATTCCGTGTACGGCAAAATTTAGAATTAGCAATACTTTATTCCGTGTAACCTACGGCAAAATTTAGAATTAGTAATAGTTTATTCCGTGTACGGAAAAATTTAGAATTAGCAATACTTTATTCCGTGTAACCTACGGCAAAATTTAGAATTAGTAATAGTTTATTCCGTGTACGGAAAAATTTAGAATTAGTAATAGTTTATTCCGTGTACGGCAAAATTTAGAATTAGTAATAGTTTATTCCGTGTACGGCAAAATTTAGAATTAGTAATAGTTTATTCCGTGTACGGCAAAATTTAGAATTAGTAATAGTTTATTCCGTGTACGGCAAAATTTAGAATTAGTAATAGTTTATTCCGTGTACGGCAAAATTTAGAATTAGTAATAGTTTATTCCGTGTACGGCAAAATTTAGAATTAGTAATAGTTTATTCCGTGTACGGCAAAATTTAGAATTAGCAATACTTTATTCCGTGTAACCTACGGCAAAATTTAGAATTAGTAATAGTTTATTCCGTGTACGGCAAAATTTAGAATTAGTAATAGTTTATTCCGTGTACGGCAAAATTTAGAATTAGTAATAGTTTATTCCGTGTACGACAAAATTTAGAATTAGTAATAGTTTATTCCGTGTACGACAAAATTTAGAATTAGTAATAGTTTATTCCGTGTACGGCAAAATTTAGAATTAGCAATACTTTATTCCGTGTAACCTACGGCAAAATTTAGAATTAGTAATAGTTTATTCCGTGTACGGCAAAATTTAGAATTAGCAATACTTTATTCCGTGTAACCTACGGCAAAATTTAGAATCAGTAATAGTTTATTCCGTTTACGGCAAAATTTAGTATTCTGTGTACGGCAAAATTTAGAATTAGTAATAGTTTATTCCGTGTACGGCAAAATTTAGAATTAGTAATAGTTTATTGCGTGTAACCTACGGCAAAATTTAGAATTAGTAATAGTTTATTCCGTGTACGGAAAAATTTAGAATTAGTAATAGTTTATTCCGTGTACGGCAAAATTTAGAATTAGTAATAGTTTATTCCGTGTACGGCAAAATTTAGAATTAGTAATAGTTTATTCCGTGTACGGCAAAATTAAAATTAGTAGTATTTCGTTTACGGCAGGGCCATGCAACTGGAGCGAATATGAGCAGTGAGAACTGTAGACTAGCGAGCGACAGCTGAGAGCGAGGTATTGCCTCTATTACGTAGTCATTGGAGGATTCAGACAATTGACTACAGTACGATAGTTTTTAAGTATGTTATTTTACGACGCTTTATCAACATCTCAGGTTATTTAGCGTCTGAATGAGATGAAGGTGATAATTCCGATAAAATGAGTCCGGGGTCCAGCACCGAAAGTTACCCAGCATTTGCTCATACTGGGTTGAGGGAAAACCCCGAGAAACCTCATCCAGGTAACTTGTTCCGACCGAGAATCGAACCCGGGCCATCTGGTTATGCAGCCAGACGCGCTAACCGTTAAGGCTGGTTCACAATAAACCGGGAACGGAAACGACAACGAGAACGGAAATAATGCAAAAGATTTTTAGAAATCGAAGTACATACAGGGACATCATTTTATTTTTACTACAATTTTATTGTACCTGAGTTTTTTAATGTACTTCACTCCCACCCCTTCTACTAATGAAGTTCAACCGTTCTCCACACAGATCCAAGATTGCATATACAGTCATAGTAAAAAGTACGTTCCAAAAATATGTTCGCTTTTTCCAGTTACGAAAGAGCTCTCAATATTGAATCATTTTCGCACAGGTACTGTCGTCCATTTGCCTACGTCGTATACCGGTTTCCCCCACCAGCTTTTATTCGCCAGCTAGTGGCTGGGCTGTCTTAGCTCTTTTCTGAGAACATTAATTTCTGTTAGGAATTGGACGTCTACGTAATATTATACAACTGTTTAAAATAACTTAAATATAAGGGCCTCGTTAAGTAATTAACTGTCACGTGATTTCTCCCCTTTCTACGACCCTACGACATAACCACTTGGACGAACAGTAGATAGTATGTCTGAGTAATTTTATCTTTTCGGGCAGAAGTGAAGATTGAATTTACAGTACGCAAGGTGCTCTTTTACATAGTAGGTACAGAATTATTTGAACATGAGTTACTAGTACGAAGGACGAAACTGGTAATTGGGATTAGGTACAATAGTCTATAGTGTGATAATATGCACAAAAGAACTGAACCCTGTATCGAAATGACGGCCACCATTTTCAAATATGTGTTTAAATATCCATATTATGATTATTTTTCAATTTAACTTCATTCTCTTTATTGTACGCTAATGTGCTGTAACAGTATAATATACATTGCATAATTAATACGTCCGAATGGATAGCTCAATTCGTGAGTAAAAACGCTAAGTGTTAATACAGTACAGTATTTTGATTAAACAAAAACCTAATGAAAATGATCAAACTCAAAATTGCGATATTTCCTAGTTTACATAAATGGATTTTATTTTATTGGGTTATTTTACGACGCTGTATCAACATCTAGGTTATTTAGCGTCTCAATGATATGAAGGTGATAATGCCGGTGAAATAAGTCCGGGGCCCAGCACCGAAAGTTACCCAGCATTTGCTCGTATTAGGTTGAGGGAAAACCCCGGAAAAAACCTCAACCAGGTAACTTGCCCCGACCGGGATTCGAACCCGGGCCACCTGGTTTCACAGCCAGACGCGCTGACCGTTACTCCACACGTGTGGACTACATAAATGGATGAACTACTTTTCTTCCCTCCTATACGTAGTAAAGTGATTTGTATTTTACACCAGTATCATCGAACTCCAGTCGTGGAAGGGGTAGGGTAGCAAACGGTGTTTCCTGTTTCAATTGTTAATAAAAAAAAGTATAGCCAGATTAATATTAAAAATGTTAGTAAAAATAAAATGATGTCCCTGTACAACTTACTATTGTATTTCAGGTCATACTATCAAGACAAAAGGATTTCCATGCAATTGAAAATCATCTTCAGTTTTTAAAATTGAACGAATCTTTTGTTATAAAATCTGTTTGTAGTTCATTCAAGAGATCAATGTAATATTGTATACAGTATTGTGAAGTGATTGTAAGTAAGGAAAATTAAATGTCTTCTTTTCTAATAAATTTGATTCCATAAATCTGTAAATAAAAGGAAAGAGTTGTTGCCGTCATACATATGAACTATATCTTTTATTATTCCCTTGAAGCTATGGATTTAAATTGTTGAAGTGTTCTGAAATTTCGGAAAGGAATGTCAAAACTAGCAGCCAATTTTTCTTCAACTTGGGAATTTTATGTCCTATAACAATAATTATTTATTAACAATGCTGAAACCCTAGGACACTGTACTATATATGAAGGATAACAGGTACTTGAATTTCTCTACAGATGTTACATAAAATCTTTGCTAGAGTCAGGTCTCGACTCTCGCCACCCACTGTCAAATAGGCCTGCTCAGTTTCCTGCAGATTGACCTTCAGGCCCCTGTTCGTAGGTCGGAGTTATTTAATGTGAACAAAATCTGTGCAACAGATTTTTATAAATCGAAGTACATATAGTCGGACCATCGGATCTGTGCCCCCGTAAGATATGCGAACTGAACTCTAATTCCTTCTCAGCCTCGGTAATTCATTTCTCTCCCTGCTTTCCTATCTCTCTCTTTTCTATCTCTCTCCCTTTCTGTCCCCCACTACTCACAATTTTGGCCTTCTTGCAGGAAAGTTTACAATATTTGCACTTGCAGTCCAGTGTTGTCAACTCAACATGAACACTGTAGCACGGAGTGGTGAAAGAAATATTATTAAGCAAGTACGTAATAGCATTTTGCGATGAAGAGAAACAAACAGGTCAATATCTGTTTTCTATAAATCAGGCAACGAAAAGAGCAATTGATATCACAGGTGAGACTTATTCTATTTCAATTGATTATGTATTAAAATTACTTACTTAACTAATACTAATAACACAACATTTTATGTAATTTATATAGGCAGGTCAGAACTCCTAATAAAGAAAATCAGGAGAGAGGGAGTCTGTGCAGGAGATGAAAAACTAGAATTACCAGAGAAGACCAGACCAAGGGAAATTTTAATTATTGTAGATTATTTTAAGAAGAAAGATACAAGAATTTTATACCGCTCAGAAAGAAGTTTCAACATTGAAGAAATTACTGAAGCTTGCGAGAGAAGTAATAATTTCCAAGGTTGGAGAGAAAAACTACGGAAAGTGATTCGAGACATGGGATTTAGGTTTAAAAAATGTAGAAATACAAGATGTATTTTGATTGAAAGAAATAATATTGTGGCATGGAGGACCAGTTATTTATGACACCGTTTGACGGAAGTTTGGCAACATCCCTATTCGGCAAGTTCGTGGCCTGCTGTTTAACGTGGTGGGAGGAAAGCGGGTGGAATGGAGTGAGTACAGGCGTTAACTTTTCCAAGAACGACGACAGCGCTGAAGGAGCACAGATCCAATGGTCTGACAATACATAGAGAGTAGAGTTGGGCAACACGATTCTTTTTCAGAAGTCGATTCCAACGATTCAATCAGACATTACGAATCGATTCTAACGATTCGTTCACGATTCTTTTCAGTCTGCGATTCCAACTATTCTTTTGAATCGTCAACGAACGACACGCAGGACACTTTCCTTTGCAAACCACGCGTAGAACAAAAACGTTCTACATCTCTCGCATAGATGGCATAAGATGCGAAACATTGGATTGTCTCTTTCTCATTGGCTGGAACCATTCAGTATGACCTCCATTAGTCTACAAAATTATCCAAGATAATGTTTCTAAATTATAATTTATCAACTGAACCTTATTATGAAGTACATTTTTTTCTTTACATCTCTATTTAACTATGCAAATTTCAGGTTTGTGTTCATTATTTTCCATACTTAACAAATGCAGTATTCTGATTTCACTCTCGCTCGGGAGCATTCGGCACTGTTCGGAAATGTCCGTTGACAGGCTACATCAAACAAGTAAATAGAATCGTGGGTTACGATACCATGCCGATTCGTTACTATTCTTTTGAATGACGATTCGTTACGATTCTTTTGAACGACGATTCGTTGATACCACGAATCGATTCTTACGATTCTTTATTATTAATCGTTCGAATGAACGATTCGTTCACGAATCGACCCAACTCTAATAGAGAGGTAGACGGGCACACGGCATGCCGAAATTCACTTTTCCGATTTCAGGATTGTTGAAAACGTTGCATAATATTTTTCCATACTTCGTACAGCAGAAAAATAAAATATGACCATAGTGTAGAGTACCAATATTTCTAGTTTCGGGCTCAATGAACCCACACTGCACAGTTGCTATCAATAGAAATCAAAACGTGTCACAACACAGCAATCATCTGCGTCAATGTCCCTCACGCGTTGCACTCGTATGTACGTAGGCCTAATGATGTTGGAACGCATGTCAATATTGAAATCCAAGAGCAGATTAATCAATCCTATGCAAACAATTATGAAATAATTAACTTTTGCTGTAAACGACTTTAGATAATATGACGTATCCGACTGGGCGCCGCGCAGCTCAATCCACAACGTCATTTATCACGTGACACAGTCATGCGTATGTCATCGGTAGTGGCGTCATATATATACGTCACCTGAAAGCGATATTGCGTGTCGCCGAAGGCTTGTGTGTCATGGATACGACGTCAAGCACTTTTGTTGTCCTCAATGCCGGCGGCTTCGCTGTGACGTCATATAATTCTATTGCAGAAAAATCATTTATGTCACTTTTGTTTACAAAAACAGACTAAGATTATGTGTGAAGAGCTCATTTTCAAAACGTCTCTTGTCCACCTGATAACGAAAATGAGATTTTTCTGTCCACGCATTTTTCAAATACAGGGACTTCATTTTGTTTTTTTTTATTGAGTTATTTTACGACGCTGTATCAACAACTAGGTTATTTAGCGTCTCAATGATATGAAGGTGATAATGCCGGTGAAATGAGTCCGGGGTCCAACACCGAAAGTTACCCAGCATTTGCTCGTATTGGGTTGAGGGAAAACCCCGGAAAAAACCTCAACCACATAACTTGTCCCCACCGGGATTTGAACCCGGGTCACCTGGTTTCACGGCCAGACGCGCTGACCGTTACTCCACAGGTGTGGGCCTTTTGTTTTTACTTCAATTTTTATTGTACCTGAGTCTTTGAATGTACTCCACTCCCACCCCTTCTGCTAATGAAGTTCCAACTGTCCTCCACATAGAACCAAGGCCGCATATAGTAAGCAGTACTGAGTTAGTGAGTATAGTACGTTCCAGAAATATATTCGCGTTTTCCAGTGACGAAAACTTTCAATATTCAATGATATTTTCGCACAGGTACTGTCGTACATTTGCCTACGTCGCATCCCGATTTCCCCCACTCCTTCTGCTCGCCCCACTGTAAAGGCTAGTGGCTGGGCTGTCTTAGCTCTTTTCTGAAAACATTAATTTGTGTTCCGAATTAATTGGACGTCTACGTAATAATATACAACTGTTTAAAATAACTTAAATAAAAGGGCCTCGTTAAGCAATTAACTGTCACGTGATTTCCCCCCTTTCTACGATCCTGCGGCATAACCACTTGGACAAACAGTACATAGCATGTCTGAGTAATTTTATCTGTGCGGGTCGGGCAGAAGTGAAGATTGAATTTACAATACGTAAGGTACTCTTTTATAGAGTAGGTACAGAATTATTTCAACATGAGTTACTAGTACGAAGGACGAAACTGGTAATTGGAATTAGATGCAATAGTCTGTAGTGCGATAATATGCACAAAAGAACTGAAGCCTGTATCGAAATGAACGGCCACCTTTTTAAAAAATGTGTTTAAATATCCATATTATGGTTATTTTTCATTTTAACTTCATCCTCTATATCGTACACTAATGTGCTGTAGACAGTATAATATACACTGCATAATGAATACGTTCGCATGGATAACTCAGTTCGTGAGAAAAACACTTATTGTTAATACTGTACTGCATTTTGTTTGAACAAAACCTAATGAAAATTATCAAACTCAAAATTGCGATATTTCCTAGTTTACGTAAATGGAAGAACTACTTTTATTCCCTCCTATACCTAGTAAAGTGATTTGTTTGTATTTTACGCCAGTATCATCAAACACCAGTCGTGGAAGTGGGTAGCAAACGGTGTTTCCGGTTCTCAACCGTTAATCCAAAGGTATAGCCAGGTTAATATGAAAAATGTTAGTAAAAATAAAATGATGTCCCTGTATAACTCTACATACAACTAACTGTCATGATCTGGCTTCAGAACGCCCTCTAAACCACTAAAATCTTGCTTTAAAAGTGACTATTGGAATCAAACTGACTCTTGTAAACAGCAAAAATTGCGACAAAATGTTAGTCCCAGCTTTGGAATTGAAGACTCTCATGCTCCCTTTTGATTCTAAATGCACCCAACTTCTTTCGTTTCATAATATCTCTTGCCTAGCTGGTAAGAAATTTTAGACCTAAAAACATTTTCGTTACTTCCCACAAATCTATGGAAATGGGCAAGGGTCGTTTTGAAACTAAGCTCCTCATGTGAAGTCTCGGGTATGAAATTATCCAAATTTATTGCTAGAAGGGAAAATAACTCGTTTGTCAGCAGCGCCGATGTTATTAACTGCTTCAGAAAGATAGTGTTTATTTTTTACTGCGCTCCTAGTTCATCTCCTCGTGGATTTTATCAATGCCGTCTCGTTCTTTAGTCGTACTGAAACGAAACTGCGTCTTTTACCACCGTGCACGTGCGGCTTGACTCGCCTGTATTGTGTATTCCGGTTTTCAGTGATGTTCATGCTAGAGTAGTAGCTACACAACTAGAACTCGTTAGCGATGTAGCCCAGCATTTCAGGGGTACAGTTGCACGACACTACTCGAAAAAAAAAGGCTATATTTTTGTTTGTTGCATACATACCTACTGACATAGCAGTGGGAAAGGGATGAAGTACTGACTCTAAACACAACTTCTAAACTTGATGACATTAATGGAGTTGACTATATTATTACGATGTCAGCGCGTAACTGGCAGTTTACGGAAGCAACGCCAGAGTTCAAGGATCGATTTTCTCGAGTCACTTCCAATATCAATGATCTTCTCGTGACATTTCTCAGATAGCTGGCCATGTTTGTGTTGCTAAGTTACTCTAAATATGAATACGGCAATTAGTGATCTTCTCCAAGCTAATTTCTCCCAATGCACTTTAATTCCCAGTGGCTCCGCTATGAAATTGAACAAATTCGTTTGTTGAGGAAAGGTACGTAAGTTGAAAGCCGTGTCCCAAAATGACGTAATTAATACTTATTGCGAGAGGATGGGCCTATAATAATATATTATGATACAAGGTTGGGAAGTGCGTTTTACAAAATCGAGGAAAAGTTTGAAAAACTAGCTGCTCGTTTTTCAATTTCCGAGATTTTGTAATGCACTTCACAAACGTGTATTGCACACTATGTTTTGCACGACAATATATTTTGAAAAAGATACATTTAAAAATCTTAATATATAGTACGTACATTACGCTATGAACAGTTGGCTGTGTTAGCAGTCTAGCCAACGTACAACTTCACCATCAAATTCAATGTATGTATGTATTTTTAGTAGGTTATCTTACGACGCTTTATCAACAGCTTTGGTTATTTAGCGTCTGAATGAGATGAAGGTGATAATGCCGGTGAAATGAGTCCGGGGTCCAACATCGAAAGTTACCCAGCATTTGCTCATATCCAACATCGAAAGCTACCCAGCATTTCCTCATATTGGGTTGAGGGAAAACCCCGGAAAAAACCTCAACCAGGTAACTTGCCCCGACCGGGAATCGAACCCGGGCCACCTGGTTTCGCGACTAGACGTGCTAACCGTTACTCCACAGGCGTGGACTGTATGTATGTATGTATGTATGTATGTATGTATGTATGTATGTATGTATGTATGTATGTATGTATGTATGTATGTATTTACACTGCAAGTGAGCAAGCACCCGGTGGCAGTGGTACAAACAATATAAACAATACACAATAAAATGATAAGCAATACACAATACAATAAGATACACAATACAATTATACACAATAATTACAATTAATAATAATACATAAAATAACCTAATTAATAAGTGAACCTAATTTTACAATACAACCTACATATGTATAGGCCCTACATAAGTTTCACATTGGTACGGATAATAATCTTTCACTTTACTCTCATCTCACTCACTGCATTGGCACTATGACACATTTCACTGACACTTTAGAACACATTTCACTGACACTATAGAACACATTTCATTGACACTATAAATTATCACTGATCGAAACTATTCACTACACTGTAAAACCATAACTTCACTGACTCACCACGCTTCACTGATACAACAGTTCAAATAAGACATACGATTACACCACAGTCTAGTACATACAGTCACGATGTTTGAGTTGTGAGAGTGCTAGGAACAATAGACTGTGCCGGTACTATATCACATTGTCTGTGATAAGGCGATATTAGCGATCCTAGTGGTTAGCAACTATCTATGGATGCATATTTACTACGTATTGAGCTTCGTGACTGTATATAATAGACTGTGATTACACCGTTGTTCATACTTATAAAGAAAACTACATTTAAACTAAACAAACAAATGTGAAGAGTGAAAATGATTCAGGTACTTGCAATATTTCGTATTCAATTGGAATAATTTTTATTTCTTTTTATCAAGTGAAGTTTTAATTGTTTAAATAAAGTTCAGTACATTTCAAATACAGTGATTTGTTTCATATACAGAGCATATCAAAAGTCCGGTAACACTTTCAATATTTTATTACACAAAAACTACTAATGATAGCACTTCCAAACACACGTCAGTTTAAAGTCAAACTCTCAAAGTTCGTTTTACACCTTACAGAGATTCAATGTGTGAACCACGAGTGACTCGGCAGATGTCCAAACGATAATCAAACTCTTCCCATACCCTTTCCAACATATCCTTTGTGACCGTGGCGGCAGCTTCTAGAAATTCTGGTTTTTAGTTCCTCTAAATCACGTGGCAAAGGCGGTACAAACACACGGTCCTTTAGATACCCCCATAGAAAAAAGTCACATGCAGTCATATCGGGTGACCTTGGTGTCCATGTCATGAAACATCTGTCCCTTACTCCAGCACGTCCTATCCAACGATCAGACATCTCCGTATTCAGGTAAGCATGAACTGCATTGTGGAAATGTGGCGGAGCCCCATCTTGCTGAAAGATGAAATCGTCATCGAGATCTTGTCTAAGTTGAGGCACCAACCATTGCGCCAACATGTCCAGATATGAATGTCCAGTCACAGTAGCCTCAATGAAGAAGAAAGGTCCGTACAGTTTTCGTTGTGACAACGCGCACAAAACATTCACCTTTGGTGAATCACACTCATGTTCAATGATTCTGTGAGGTTTCTGTGTACCCCAAACACGACAATTGTGCTTGTTAATTTTCCCACTCGTATGGAATGTCGCTTCGTCGCTGAAAATTAAGCGGCTGAATAAGTCATCGTCGTCTGCTACGAGTTTTCTTGCCAGCTACAACAGGCAGCAAAGGTGAATGTTGGATAGGACGTGCTGGAGTAAGGAACAGATGTTTCATGACATGGCCACCAAGGTCACCCGATATGACTGCATGTGACTTTTTTCTATTGGGGTATCTAAAGGACCGTGTGTTTGTACCGCCTTTGCCACGTGATTTAGAGGAACTAAAAACCAGAATTCGAGAAGCTGCCGCCACGGTCACAAAGGATATGTTGGAAAGGGTATGGGAAGAGTTTTATTATCGTTTGGACATCTGCCGAGTCACTCGTGGTTCACACATTGAATCTCTGTAAGGTGTAAAACGAACTTTGAGAGTTTGACTTTAAACTGACGTGTGTTTGAAAGTGCTATCATTAGTAGTTTTTGTGTAATAAAATATTGAAAGTGTTACCGGACTTTTGATAAGCCCTGTAATTAATGTATATTAATTAACACTACCTTTTGGTATGAATTTTACATACATTGTGGGATTGTAGCATTCATAGAAGGCGGTGGTTTTCATTGCAACTCTAGAGCAGTTATTTGTAATATTTCAACATACTTATCTAGGTTGGCAACTCTGAATTCAGTAACATCAACTTTCAATAGTGGCGACAGTTTTATGTTACGACGAGAAAACATACTATCGTGCAAAAAATCTAATACACTTTAATGGCGCATTGATATCATGCATACTTCCAAGATATATGAGTCGGTATATAGCAGTTTATTGCTGGAATACATGAATTTAAGACCCCATAAATGTTTATTTTCTCTAGTTACCCTCGATTTACATTCTCCAGCTATTTCGAACTTGGCGAAACTATTGACTGTCCAACGTGTTCTCACGAGGAATCTCATGCTAGAAATATGTCTGAGTATAGAAGACGTGCGATTTCATGAAGGCTCATCTCCACTCATTCCCACCTTATCGTGTGGCTCATTACATAGCGAGCAATTACGAAATGAATGTCCCCAACACGTGATCATCTGTGATTACGAATATTTATTTTACCGAGTTAGGCCGACTCTTAACATGGCGGTAACGGTTAGCATGTCTGACCTTGAAACAAGCGGGCCCGGATTCAAATCCTAGTTGGGACAAGTTACCATCTATGTACTGCACGTAATATATTCTACGAACAAAATAATGTTTTGTTTCAGGAAATTGTGGCAAAGTACATATCACTATTCTTCAGTGGCTGTTTCTCGGGGGAGGGAAGGGAAGAACGTCCTCCTCACATTTTTCTTCTTTTGAAAGTAAATACCAAATAAAATATGTGGCTTGAAATTCAAAGAAGATTCGATAATTTTTAAGTTCACAGCTATAAGAAAACCTCGGTTGATCGAGTTTTAAACGACGCTCGCTCATGTGCTGCTAGAAAATTGTGAGAAAGATGCGAGATGGCTTGTGTGGAGGAAAGTCAATCCATTCCTCCTCTACTGCAGTTAGCACACATAGACAACAGCGCAATAGCGGCCAGAGAAAGAAGTAGAGTTTTAAAGCGAGTAAATGAACGGAGAGGGAGGAGATCCTCCTCTGAATCAGCGCATGGGCGGGAAATAGAAACCGACTGGTCGTGCAGCAAGCTCGCTACCGCTGCCATCTAACGATCTTGCATTCAACCAGACTAAACACATCTAGGAGGAGGCACAATAAAAACAGTTTTAACACAACGCTATGAAAGACACCATATAAACTTTTTTTTAATTATAAATCAAACATATTATTCATTGCACTTTATATAGGCCACTATTCATGGTTTGAAACTTTCAAGGATATTTGAAAGTTAAAGTCGAGTTTATATAAAACAAAGAGGAAGTAATTCTACGTTAGTACCGCAGATCTTTTTGGCCCTTGAAATTCATTTCCATTCATTGTGTACTAGACAGGGCAACAGCCAAGTTGTCAGTTTTGTACAAATATATTTGAAGTTAAAAGTAGTACTCCAAACTATATTATTTTTAACATAAAAAATTAGCCACCGACAACTTTGAACAATAATGGTAGTAGGCCTATGACTTTACAAGAACTGATATTCTTCAAAAGCATGTGATACTGAACTTGTAAAATGTACATGTGGCAACACAGACCACGTGGGTGGGTGCAGTGTTCTCGCTTTCCTCAGATTATTTCCCATTTCCGCGGATCCGGTTACGTGTTAGTAGCTAGTCTCTTCCAATACGTGTGATGCTGTAGTGTGCTCGAAAAATGCTGCGAGGTGAATTTCCTTGTAATTGTTAATTTGTGTAATTATTCAACAATGAATGGAAGTGAAAACATAATATATTTTGGAAAATTTAGGAAACTCAGTTTACAAGAACAGATTATTGCTATACAGAAGGAAAGGCCAACCCCAACACTACCTGGTCTTACATGTATGCATGTAGGCTAATTTGTAGCATGTTTCATTCAAGAAGGTGTCATTTCGTCCTGTTACCTCCTTTCCTCCTCTTAAGAAATACGCAGGAGCCGCCACTGCTGTTCTTTGATATTGAAACAGTGGTTTTGAAAAGGACATAGCCTAAGTCAGCAAGACCAAAGTTTTGGTAAACCAAGAAAAGAAAACTGTCATATGAACGAGATTTTAGCTTTAGTGTAAGGACATTTTTTTGGCTATTGCATTTTATGCTAAAGTTTTAGTTTTTAACTCCTATATTAAGCTCGTAAAAAGTATGAAATGAGTGGACTAATGCTTTTTCAGAACTTTCAAAATGAAAGCATAAATACTGTGTTTATTTTTTCATAAAACAATACTGAACACTAAATCAACAGAACATGTAGCATCTTATAAGTGTTTGAAATTAAATTATTTCAAAATATAATATAAAAAATTAAAAGCTACTTAATTTTATTTTAACAAAAAGTTCATTCAGTGTCTTCCCCATCCTTGGTTGTCCAATCGCATAGAAGGGTAAGTGCTCATCTGGGATGTACTTTTTCAGATGAACGATGTCCTAAATTTTCTTTTTGTTTATTGGACACATTATTGTAGGCTTTTCAGTTGGTGAAGATATAATGGAACGCCAGTCCGTCAGTAAATTCCTTGGTCTTCAACACACCTTCATTGACTTTCTCGCATTCAAACATAGAGTCCTTCGAAATCTGAAACTCTACTTTATCCTTTTTTGTAATTTCCTTTCCAAAGGATTCTGAGGATAAAACTTTATTCTTGTAAATTTTTTTTCCACCGAACTTTATAATCAACAGTAAAGCTTTCTTCATGTAATACACTAGTAAATTTGCCATGTGGAACTGTGGGACTGGCAGTGATTAACTATACGACCGCCATGTAGCGACAGCCATTTGTTTTGAAGAGGGCATAAGTCCGTAACTGATGACTATTTCAAAACAAACGCAATATTCAACCACATACTGAATCCATAGTGAATCTTGGACTGGTGCCTTTTGCATAAATAATGATGGGTCTAAGCTTATAGAATGCAAAAACAGCAATATGTCATTTTCTGAAAAAGAGTGACTGATGCTCTTTTTGAAACCACTGATGTAAAATAATTTTTATGAAAATTCACGCACTAAAAAGTATTCGAAATTTCCTTCCGTTGCTTCTCAAGAAGAATTTAGTGCAGTCGCTCTTGATGCCTCATTTTGATTACTGTGACACTCTCTACGCTGACCTTAACATGAGACTGACAGACAGACTACAGCGTGTTCATAATGCATGTGTTCGATTTATTTGCAACGCCCGTAGATCTGACCGTATCACACCTTCACTAAATATGCTGTCCTGGGCCCGTCTCAAAGAGTGAAGAACTATTCACTCTCTTACTTTACTCTTTAATATTCTTCAGAACTCTAACCCTAGCTACTTAGCTTCTCGTTTTCAACATTTGTCCTCATATCACGAAATAGATACTCGCTCACAACACCATATCACACTCTCCATTCCTAAACACAGAACATCCTTCTACTCTTCATCTTTCACCGTCTCTGCAGCTCATCTCTGGAACTCTCTACCACAACATATCAGAGACTGTCGGACATTGTCTAGTTTCAAAAATAGATTAAAATTGCACATTTTCAATCCAGATTCCTTTCAGTTATAAGCCCTTTTCTCTGTGATAGTTTTGTAAAAATATAGGTTATATATTTATTTCCTTCCTTTTTCCTTTTTTTCTCTTTATCAGCCGATGAATTTATTATCAGAGCTTTTTTATTGTGAATTTTATTTAATATTCGTATTTCTTTTCTTTTTTATTATTATTTTATTACATTCCATTTTGTTCTATTCTACCTTACGTTTTCCATATTAACCATTTGTACTAAATTAGTTGCTTTTACTATATTCCAATGTATTTTACTTTCTTTTTTCTATTATTGTATTATTTTCATGTTGTTTAGTGTCGATTTTATTACGCTATTATTATTATTTTTTTTTTTGTAATATGCTAGTATTCAGTTCTTTAACTTTTTGTTAAATTTTAACTGCTTGTATACTTTGTGATTAAAATGTGTCTCAGCGATACATACAGCAGAGTCCGTACAGGTCCGTTTCTATCTGATGCTTTTCCAATTCACTGCGGGCTAAAGCAGGGAGATGCACTATCACTTTTACTTTTTAACTTCGCTTTAGAATATGCCATTAGGAAAGTTCAGGATAACACAGAGGGTTTGGAATTGAACGGGTTACATCAGCTTCTTGTCTATGCGGATGACGTGAATATGTTAGGAGAAAATCCACAAACGATTAAGGAAAACACGGAAATTTTACTTGAAGCAAATAAAGCGATCGGTTTGGAAGTAAATCCCGAAAAGACAAAGTATATGATTATGTCTCGTGACCAGAATATTGTATGAAATGGAAATATAAAAATTGGAGATTTATCCTTCGAAGGAGTGGAAAAATTCAAATATCTTGGAGCAACAGTAACAAATATAGATGACACTCGGGAGGAAATTAAACGCAGAATAAATATGGGAAATACCCGTTATTATTCGCTTCAGAAGCTTTTATCATCTAGTCTACTGTCAAAAAATCTGAAAGTTAGAATTTATAAAACAGTCATATTACCGGTTGTTCTGTATGGTTGTGAAACTTGGACTCTCACTCTGAGAGAGGAACATAGGTTAAGGGTGTTTGAGAATAAGGTGTTTAGGAAAATATTTGGGGCTAAGAGGGATGAAGTTACAGGAGAATGGAGAAAGTTACACAACGCAGAACTGCACGCATTGTATTCTTCACCTGACATAATTAGGGACATTAAATCCAGACGTTTGAGATGGGCAGGGCATGTAGCACGTATGGTCGAATCCAGAAATGCATATAGAGTGTTAGTTGGGAGACCGGAGGGAAAAAGATCTTTGGGGAGGCCGAGACGTAGATGGGAAGATAATATTAAAATGGATTTGAGGGAGGTGGGGTATGATGATAGAAACTGGATTAATCGTGCTCAGGATAGGGACCGATGGCGGGCTTATGTGAGGGCGGGTTCCTTAAAAGCCATTTGTAAGTAAGTAAGTATACTTTGTGACCTGGTAGAGTGTAAGAGAAGGCCCTATGGCCTTAACTCTGCCAGTATAAATAAAGAACTATTATTATTATTATTATTATTATTATTATTATTATTATTATTATTATTATTATTATTATTTAATTTAAATGTTTGTGCCTGATGCATGACGCAGCAGTAAACAAACTTAATTCTACAGGTTGCGGGCTAGAATAGTTGCTAAACCTTCGGACTTTAGTAATAAAATAAATCAATTAAAAACATGGCGGTCAGCTGATGTTTTCCATGATCACTTTGGCGACATACTCTTTCCTTCAAAGAGAAAAGAAAATATAATATTGCACGCTATACCGAAGTTGACGTAAACCGACGGAGATGATGCCTTACGTAATTGCACTCAAGCCATGCTCGCACTCAAGCGTTTCGTAGTACTCTCCAGACGACGCTCTATCTATCAAAAGGAGCAACCTCCTCCTCCTCCTCCTCCTACTACTACTACTCCCAGGAAATTTCTCCCCCGCACAGAAAGTATTACGTTCCTGTAAGGCGAAGAAATCACACTGCGTTTGCCGTAATATCACAATCTAATATATACAATCACGAAGCTTGAGTTGTGAGGATGCTAGGAACAATAGACTGTGGCGGTACTATTTCGCATTGTCTGTAATGAGACGATACTAGCGATCCTAGTGGTTAGCAACTATCTATGGATGCATATTTACTACGTATTGAGCTTCGTGACTGTATATACTAGACTGTGGTAATATGTGAAACATGAAATGTACTTTCCACAATATTAATAATCTCAAAAGACTGTTCTATCTAAGTTAACATTTCTTGAACTTTTGATATTTATTCTTAATATCATCTCCCGAAAAGACAAAGTACATGATTATGTCTCGTGACGAGAATATTATACGAAATGGAAATATAAAAAATTGGAAATTTATCTTTTGAAGAGGTGGAGAAGTTCAAATATCTTGGAGCAACAGTAACACATAAAATGACACTTGGGAGGAAATTAAACACAGAATAAATATGGGAAATGCCTGTTATTATTCGGTTGAGAAGCTTTTATCATCGAGTCTTCTGTCAAAAAATCTGAAAGTTAGAATTTATAAAACAGTTATATTACCGGTTGTTCTTTATGGTTGTGAAACTTGGACTCTAACTTTGAGAGAGGATCAGAGATTAAGGGTGTTTGAGAATATGGTACTTAGAAAAATATTTGGGGCTAAGAGGGATGAAGTTACAGGAGAATGGAGAAAGTTACACAACACAGAACTGCACGCATTGTATTATTCATCTGAAATAATTAGGAACATAAAATTCAGACGTTTGAGATGGGCAGGGTATGTAGCACGTATGGGCGAATCCAGAAATGCATATATAGAGTGTTAGTTGGAGGCCGGAGGGAATAAGACCTTTGGGGAGGCCGAGACGTAGATGGGAGGATAATATTAAAATGGATTTGAGGTAGGTGAGTTATGATGGTAGGGACTGGATTAATCTTGCTCAGGATAGGGACCGATGGAGGGCTTATGTGAGGGCGGCAATGAACCTCCGGGTTCCTTGAAAGCCATAAGGAAGTAAGTAATTGGTTTTACTGACTCAAGGGGTGCATTCCAATACTTGTGTCCTAGCAGAAAGCAATCATGTGAAAAGGATAATAATTTTCTGTCCTATAGGAAGGACGTTTTGGAATATCCTTTTAGATTAATGTAGGCCTACAATAGGAAGAGGAGAATACACTTCATACTCAAACAAACCAATAACCCTCAGTCTGTAGTAAGTATAATCATAACTCATTGTCAAAACCCTCTGTTCCAATATTTACGTCCGCAACTGTACATGCTCATTGTATAAATCCGATTTAATGTAATCGGTTAGTAGGGACTACAGCGTTTCCATTAGGGTTCAAATAATTACTTTAATTGACTGTCACAGTTGATATTAAAATAATATTTTTCTCACATTGATCTATCAATATATTCTAATCCATAATGCACACAAAGTGCAGGATATATTAATACTAGTGGCTTGTGCAGCAAATGCTGCGAACTAAGTTCATTAGACATTCAAATAAAAAATTTTCAGATTTATTTTCAATGAAGAATATCAGACATTTTGAAAGTTATTTGTTTCCATAATAATGAAACATACTCCCTCTGAATGTTTTTATGCCAAACACTTTTTCTTGAACCTATCCACTTTCAGTTTTTGAGTTTCAACGCGAAAACGCAAGTAACAATGTCAGGACGATCAGTGGGTTTTTCATGTGGAAGTAAAGCAATAGCTATTTCAGGTCATTGTGGATTGTAGGTGAAAGTTAAAAAAAATCAGGTTTGCTATGCTTTCGAACAATAGACATAGCATCTTGGTATAGCTGCTGCATGTAGAGCTTGAAATGTAGAGAGTAAAATCATTTTATCCTGCTAAGAGATCTTGCTGAAATGATCGGGAGACTACAAAATTTTGTAGGCCTCTTATTTTATCAGTAAGTAATACCTTTTGGTTTTTCCTTGGGAACTGTAATTTTTGCGCTCTCTCAAGCCAATACTGAAGAGAATGACGCATATAAATATCTACACCACATCGCCATTAAGTATATGAAAAAGACTCAACCCCATTTAATTAATAACTATAAAAATATTTGATTTTAATAACAATACTATTATCTTACGTAAGTTTTGTAGTTATATATCTATATATTTTAGTATACAGATCTGAGGTTGGTTTTTTTTCTATCGCGTCACAATTTCAAAATAATAGCATTTTAAATTTTAACATTTTTAATACATTTTAATCCATTTTATTTATTTTATTGTGATCTTGCTACTGAACAAAAACAAGTGTACCAACCCTAATTTGAGTGTGCTGATTACAGATCTGAAGTCCGCTTTTTTAATGTTTAATTATGATATATGACACTACGTTCAGGTCAAAACTGAGTGCTCTTGAACTCGAAGCTTGGAACACATTTGTAGTAGTGTCAATTAGATTTCTAGAAAATTATCGAGCTGATAATTTATTATGCTGATCTATTACATAACACGCTTACAGCATTTCAGAATCTAAGTTGTCGCATGTCTTTAAAAATGCACTTTCTTCATCCACACCTTGACTTCCCCCCCCATCAAATCTCGGCGCTGTAAGTGACGAACATGGTGAGAGGTTCCATTAGGACATATCAACGATGGAATCCAGGTACCAGGGTCAATACGGCCCGAGCATGATGGGTGATTTCTGCTGGTTCCTACAGCGATCAACCACATGCCAATATAAGCGGAAAATCAAAGCTCTCAAGCACTTTGAACAGAGTTTTTAGTGCTTACTACATGTTATAAGTGACTATCTTCTTACAAATGTATTTAAAATAGTATAATATAACAATCTGCAAAGAATATATAAACTAAGTTCAATTTATACCTCTGACTTCACGGTACAGGTATATAGGCCTACTGAATAATAAGATTTAGAATTAATGTTACAGTTCCATAACTCAAAAACCTGACGTGATATGATAAATCTGATTACAGATCTGGAATCAGCGTATTAATTTCAGTATAAAACACTTGAAATTTCCTCAGTAGCAGACAATGTTTTTTGTAGACCAGTGTAATGTCTAGCCATAAAGAAGAGAAGTACAAAAACGTGAAACTGAAATTTTCGTTGTTATATTAAACAATGGAAGATTATGCATGTCAATGGAGTAAAAACAATGCGACGATAAACACAACTCTTGTAGTTTCTGAAATTGTATTGTCCGCAATACAATGGTTCATCAGCTCCATTCTATTCGAGTATGATTGCATGTGTTTTGTGGTCGATGTTTTAATATTCATGATGCGAAGTCTTTCCCTTCTTCGTATTTCACTCTGCAAAACCTATTTTCTCTTATTTTCGCTAAAATAATGATTGTAAATCCATTATTACAAACCCCAAATTATGTTAATATTAACAACAAAACGAAACTTATTGAATATATTGCAGTTTAAGTGTCTTAAAGTGCATAGTAATTAATATTAATATTTTTAATCTTTGACATGTGGTACAATAAATTTCGAAAATATATAGGTCCATTGTAATACTAATATAAGAAAAATGGGCCTATTGCGTTAATGGAAAATAAGGATGCTGACATGCATTACACGTCACAAACAAAACCGGACGGTAAAATTCACTTTTCCAGAGAGTTGTGTAAAATTCAAGAAAAGAAAAAATCCTACTGAAAGGCATTTTCAAATGTTCGACGTCTGAAGTTCTATAAGTACACAGGCACCAATCTTTACATGGTACAATCACTTATCTTAGAATATAGTGCTAGGGAAAAACATCGAATTCCAATCGTAATCCATTTCGAAAATGTGTGTACATCGACTTTTAGAAATTCGACTCTTCACTTGTAGGTATATTATTGATATGTTGTTCTTTTAAATATGTAGATATGTAAGCAAAGTATGTAGAGATTTAATGTTACATCAAGTTATGTGTCTTTACGGAGATGTGCAACTTAGTCTTGACTACTTATTTTAGGAACAACTTGTAGTCTGTGTAAGTAGTAGGTATGTAGTTGTAGCCTCCTAGAACTGTTCGCACACAACTGACAGTCCACCGGTGCATACACACCTTGTTTATATGACCGTCTGCTCATGTCACGTGACCAACATCTAGTATGCCATAATAAATGTACCATTAACCTTACGTCCACGGAACCGAAACCGCCAGGCCTACTTATCAGGCTAACGGGACCTGGCTCTATCAGGAGCTGAGGCAGGATTGCCCACTTGTCAGGGTCGGATTCAAGAATGCCATCCAGGCCACCAGTTGGACTTTGACAATCATCGCATATATAGAGTGCACAAAGGGCCAAAGTGTACCTAAGTGTAAAGGTCCAGTCCTGGTGAAGCCAGCCTGCAGACATGGCTTTTACCTCCTTCCTCTTGATCTGACAGAGAGGTTCTGTTTACAGGCACAAGTTCAATGACATCAAGAGACGTACAGCGTGTTTGCTCTGTGTTGTCAAGTGGAACTCTTTACGTAAACTGCTTTGAAGTTTCATAATCGCCTTAGCTTTAGAGAAAACTATCAAGCAAACTTTAATCACATTTTCGTGAACTATTAATAACTATTGTAAACACCGTTTGTAGCTGATATGTATTATCAAGTAATAATATCTGATAGAAATTATTGTATTATAATGAAACGTATTCAAAACGATTATCCTATATTTTCCCAAAACATTTTCATCAATAACTATATTTCCCATTACACTTATTTCCAAAACCAAATTTCCAAAAGTATTTTCTCCCACTATCCTTACTTCCCAATATATTCGGTTACAAAAATGTCCCAATACAATTTTTGTAGTAGATTTCCCAATAAAGGTTTCAATATTTACGAAATGAAATGGCGATTGGGGTATGCTTATACCGGGTGTTCCACTTATAAGTACAATAAAAGAGATAGCTGTAACTCCTGAACGAATACGAATTCTTTTATGAAATCAATTGTTACAAAGAGTGAAAAGTGGGAAGGTGGAGTGTAAGTTAAGGGGTAGTTTGCAGTGACTCGATTGAAGTTTTAATGCCCAGGCCTGAGGTATACTCTGAAAGTAAATAAATGTAATCCTGTGCTATGGCAGCGAAAGTGCCAGTCCGAGTGATGTTACTAAGGGCATATGTCGACATAAACCATTAATGCCAACAAAACGTTAAAAAATAAGACTTAAGGCAAATTGATCATTTTACTTTATTATGACTTGCATTTCACCCAGACAGAAGTCCGTAATACCAAATGAAAATTGAAGTTTTTTTAAATAGCTTATCAAAAACTAAAAATTGTGAAGAAAAGCGACTTAAGCCCCTGTGAACATCCACCAAAGAATTAACTTCTCGTTCTTCTTGATGTAGGCCTAAAGACCTGTTAGTTCCAGGGAGTCGCTCCATCTTCTTTTAGGACGACCGGGACTCCTCTTCCCGACTGGTATGCTGTCTCTTACTATTCCAGTCATACGATCTTCAGGCATCTTTGATACGTGTGCTGCCCATTGCGATTTTCGTGTTTCTACCCATCCACCTATTTCTTGTATTTGTATGTATGTATTTATTTACACTGCAAGTGGGCAAGCACCCGGTGGCAGTGGTATACACAATATAAACAATACACAAAAAAAATGATAAGCAATACACAATAAATTTACAATACACAATACAATTATACAATACACAATACAATTTTATACACAATACAATAAGAATACACAATATAATTTAACACAATAATAATAAAACATAAATAAAATACCTAATTTTACATTACAACCTACATAATTATGTATAGGCCCTACATAAGTTTCAATAGTCTTTCACTTTATTCTCATCTCACTCACTGTAGTGGCACTATGACGCATTTCACTGACACTTTAGGACACATTTCACTGACACACTATAACACATTTCACTGACACTATAGAACACATTTCATTGACGCTATAAATTATCACTGATCGGAACTATTCACTGCACTGTAAAACCATAACTTCACTGACTCACCTCGCTTCACTGATACAACAGTTCAAATAAGTCAAATAATTACACCCTTATGCATACTGTACTTATAAACAGAACTACATTTAAACTAAACATTTCTAGTCTAAGGCCCTCTTACACGCTATTTTTAAATAATTTACAATTCAAACCAAGGAAGTAACTCGTCAAGCTAAATAAATACATGTTACCTTAAAAAATTAAATGTTAACTGTCACCTTAATTTTAATTTGCACTTGATACACAACTTTTTAAATTATTCTTGAAACTCCTCAAGGAAGGACAGCCCTCAAAGACCGCTGCAGGTAGGTCATTCCAATCATTTATAGTTCTATTTAAAAATGAGAATTTACCTACATCCGTTTTCTGTTTCCTACATTTGATTTTAAAATCATGATCGTTCCTACCATAGTACGTTGGCTTTTCTAACCGAGCCGTTATGTCTACCCATGCTTTCTGACCTATTTGGCTTGGTTTCTTATTCCGCATTTTTATTTTATCCAGTCTTGTTTTTCTCACAATTTTCCTTAATGTTTTCATTTCTACAGTATTTATCAATTGTTTTGATCTAGTGGTTTCGGCTCTTGTTTCAGCACCATATGTTAAAATTGGCCGTACTACTGTTTTATATAAGGTAGGTGTCCCTGATATGGCCAAGCTAATGTTTGATAATTTTTCTAGCCGCCATTTTGAAGAAAAATGTAAACCACTTTTTTCTTGCTGGTTCTCAGTCTAATGGACTTTCTTAAAACAATCTTCTTTCCCCACAAAAATAGCTTTTATTGTCCAAAAAGTCCCAAATTCCAAAAGTCTACCTAGTGGCCATATCAGGAACATGTGCACATGATATGGCCACCCTTGTTCCATGTTCTACAAATCGTGATTGTTTTCAGTTTGATTGCGCAGTTGTGCTAAAATTAAATAATTTTGGTGTAAAATGAATAAACATGACACATAATAATATTTTTTTTTATAATTCAAAAGTGTAGTCAAAACAGGTTTTTCCATAAAAAATTAAGTTGTTTTTGTTGAAACACAAAATTTTTGCGTAATCCCAGCTATAAGACATGTAAATTTGTCATGTAAAAAAATAAAAGTGAAATGAACTTGATATGGTGCATTTGATATGGCCATATCAGGAGCAGGTAAGCTTTTACGAAAATCGTTTGATCATGAACAACTCGTAAAAGATACGCCATCAACTACAACACCAATCAACAGAACATTAAAAACTGAATGGAGTACTATGGTTTTCATGAAACAAGTCTTTGAAAAACATGCATAAAACAAAGGAGACTTACCAGAGTAAAATAAGAAGAGGTCACATGAAAACCGCAAAACAGGCAACTGACGCCATATTGCTCAACCTGACTGGATGGAAAACGATGAAGTGACGTACCAGGATGCCCTTTAACTGGATGCTGCTGCAATGTAGCGGATTTTTTGGTTAACTAACTCACAATAGGAGGGTGGCCATAACAGGAACATGGCCATAATAGGAGCACCCACTTTATACGGGTTTTCGTCTCTAATTGTAGATATTTATTATTCCAGATGGTATCGTTCAGGGATCCTGAGATTCGTGATGCTTTCACTATCTGGTGATTAGTTTCAGCTATTAGGTCCTTATGGCTTGTTATCATAACACCAAGATATTGGAAGTGATTCACTTGTTCTACGACCTTATCATATAATTGCAATTTACATCTGATTGGTTCTTTAGAAACAGTTAATACTTTAGTTTTCTTTGTAGATATTTTCAAGTTGCATTGTCGCATGTCTGAGCAAATTTATAGAGAAGTCGTTGAAGCGAATCCTCTGAATCAGCTATTAACACTGTATCATCAGCGTAACATAATACATTTACGTTCTTATTTCCTATTTTAAAACCACGAAGTTCTTTCAATCCTAAAATTATATCATTCATTAAAATATTAAAAAGGAGTGGGCTGAGAGAGTCTCCTTGACGGATTCCCTTATTTGTTGGTAGTATTTTACTGAGTTTACCATCCAATTTTACTTTACAAGAATTATGAAAATAAAAATAAAAATAAAAATAAAAAATTTACTTTATTCTGTAAATTTAAACCACCTGCGGCTAGTAAAAAGTGTAATTAGAGACCTGTTCATTTTACTGCATTTAGTAGAGATTACAAGGCAACTTTCGTACACACTTACGTTTTGAATTTCGAATTCTTTTGATACGCCCTATAATGGTCAACGTTGTTGGAATGGACAGGAAGAAACGGTAGTCTTCCATGCCTCACAGATCCACGTGAATTGTCATGCCCCCTTCAGGGGTGAGAGCCGAGGTCGCTTTGGCTTCTCTGTACAGATCTTTGAGTCGTCTAAAATCATTTAACTCTATACCTCACGCATAGAGTTCATTGCCTAAAATCTGCCACTACTGCCATCTACAAATATTTGGAGAAACTGCGAGGAACACAAGCCACGGCGGACAACCAATTCGGAAACACACGAACACAAGTAGAGATTTATTTATTTATTTATTTATTTATTTATTTATTTATTTATTTATTTATTTATTTATTTATTTATTTATTTATTTATTTATTTATTTATTTATTTATTTATTTATTTATTTATTTATTTATGTCCATAACAGGGCAAAGCCCCAATTACAATAGACAGCACAGATAAAAAACATAGAATTGCATATAACACGAAAAAAAGAGGTAAAACAGATACAAGTATAATTACAAATTAAAAATGGAAAAGAGAAGAAAAAAACAAATAGATACCACCTAAATAAAAGACACAGATACAGATATAAATGAAAAACACCAAATAAAAACAAATCAAAAAGATGTTTAGGTGAGTGGTTTGGACTTTTTCCATTGCTGGTTGTCACAATCAAAAAATTAAGACACAACGTTTCGAAGGGTGGTTCTCCCTTCGTCTTCAGGTGGAAGGAAGGAGAGAAGAGAAAAAACCTATTGTTGGGATCATTACGTACAGCTATTTTTCAGTCATACAGAATAGCTGTACGTAACGATCCCAACAATAGGTTTTTTCTCTTCTCTCCTTCCTTCCACCTGAAGACGAAGGGAGAACCACCCTTCGAAACGTTGTGTCTTAATTTTTTGATTGTGACAACCAGCAATGGAAAAAGTCCAAACCACTCACCTAAACATTAACAATCCACCATTGCTTTCCAACCCCTCATTTAGATGAAATCAAAAAGAGCCAAGTACAGACATCACAGCAAAAAATGCAAAATGTAGGCGTAGCTATAGGCCTAATTGGCAAATTGCAGAGCAAATACAACACCATGTTAATAAATTCAATATACAGCACTACACAGCAGGTCCAATAGGCTCAATTCATTTATTCAAAAAACTCACCAACACAGAACATGTGTTTCAAGTAATGCTTTGCATAACTTTTTCTTGTACATATTGTACGATAACGAAAAATCTAAATCCTGTTTATTTGATAGATGATTGTAAGTTCGAAGCATTAATACAAGTGGAGACATTTTATGAGATAGTGTTTTTGTTGTCTGTAAATAAAAGAGAGATCGCTTTCTCAAATTTGATTTTGATTTGATAATGGAAAAGGAATTGTGGAGTGACGAAGAGAGGAGAACGAGAAGAGCCCGATAAAAACCCTCACAACTTTTTTTGTCTATTACAAATACTACTTCATCACAGCCGGGATTTGAACCCTGGTCCGTTCGTCGTAAGACAGAGCTCTGCCAACTGAGGTACCAAGGCGGGTAAATAACGAGGTTAATGAAGGAGATGTCCTGGCAGGTTTAAAATCGAGTTGCGGCCGCGATCAAAGTTTTGGAGCCGTCCAGCAATTCAATTTCGACAGCTGGATCCCGCAAAGGATTGTGTGCGTGACAGCACCACGCGCCCATAAATCAATATCGAGGACCTCCTACCGCACTATTGTCTTACTTAAAGAATGTGCATGCGCTATTGTCAAAATATGAATAAATGAAATGTTACATCTATTTGCCACAGTACTTCTGGTAACTGTATTTGACAAACACATTTTTATAGCATATAAAAATATAATAAAAAAATTGAAGTAATATAAAATGAGTTATAAAATTATTTACGTCTACAATGTGTTAATTAAGTATGGAATATTGCTAATAACTCTTTATATATTCATTTTATGAACGATCAGAATACAGTAGATGACGACTGGAGCTACGAAGTGAGAAGTAGAAGACGAGTTTTAATCCCTTTTCTTAAAGCAGCACGAAAAAATGGACAATTCGCGAAACTCATCAAGGACAAAATTAAGATAAACAGTTTGGTTTTTAGTGTAGAGGAGTGCTTAGTAACGGTAAAGGAACCGATCGTAGACTCAGAAGAAAACGAAAGGAACAGAAAAATTTTCAAAGAAAAAATCAACAATATTGTATCTAAAGGCGAGGTCAGTGACACAAATGTGGTGAGTGTATGCGAGTCATTTGTAAACGTATCAAACTCAGCGAAAATTTCCGGAAAGCAGGCAGTGACGTCAACTGAAGAAGAAACAGGAGTGACGCAAACTGGTATTCAGCAAGCTCAGCAGAACAAGACCCCAATGCAATCGAATGGAAATAGTGGACATCAGATGGGAGCAGTTCCGAAGCGGGTGAAGGAACTACGATCTAAATCGAGGCTGACGAGAAGTAGAGTAACGCAAGTAGGAGATAGTTCAGGGAGCAATGATGAAGGAAGAGGGGAAAACAAGGTGAAAAAACAGTATGACTTAAGGAAATGGTGTGGATGGGGAAATAAATCGTGAGAGAAGAAAACTAAGACCTAAAAAGTAGCAATATGGAAAAGGGAGTAGTGAAAAGTGCAAATAATTAGAGACGTAGAGTGAGAGGGGTTACAGTATTTTTGGTATAATGATGGGTTAGGAGTAAAGTAGAGGAAGAATTGATGAAAGACAAAAAAAGACTAGTGGAAGAATTGTAATTAAAAATAAAATATAAGTAATGTCCCAATTGACTTGTACGAGAGGCGTGTAAAACGGTGAGACGACACTGTATACTAATATTGTGAAGTGCCGCCTCACCGAAAGGTATATTGCTTAAAGACAAATATATACATTCATATCCATTTTATGAAAAAAATACCAAAAAGAAAAGTTGCTGGAGATATCTAACTAGAACTTATGGCTGTAGTCTCACAAAAGTATTGATTCATGTACAGAATGTGACAAAAAATAACACATTTTTTAAATGGCACTCTATATTACATTTTACATATTTGAAACCTCCATTCAATATTACTTCCAAATACAAGTTTGGCTCAGCATAAAATTATGAATACTCTCTTGTAAATGTTACGGTTCTTTCAAATGCTTTGATAATGTATCACAAAATAAAGTGTGTATTCATATGGAGTAGGCCATGAAACAAACAAAATAATAACATAACTGTTTCATAGGATATTTAAAATTATAACAAATAGGCTATTCAAAATGAGAACCATTCACAACCAAACAATGCCCCAGTCTATCACGAAAGTAGTCTATTGACTTTCTCACAGTTTCAGGAGTGATCAGTTTCATCTCATTACTAATCCTTAATTTCAGGTCTTCAATACTGTTCGATCTATCACGATACACCCTGGACTTTAAGTAACCCCACAGGAAGAAATACAATGGGTTGAGGTCAGGTGATCTAGCTCGCCTTTTTTTTTTTTTTTACAGAAGTAGTAGACGCCATAGGGACATGTTCAGCATTATGTAACCTATTTTCAGCAGTACGCTATATGCTACATCCTCGTGATGTTTAACGACCTTGACCACTGCGACTCCGACCTGGGCACGTCCTGGTCCGATGTTATCCCCGAGGAAGCGTCTGGTGAACTGAGGAAGACGAAGCCTTCAATGTGTCCTCTAAACATACCACAGGTCTGCATCGGACGTTTTCGCTCGAGCGCCAAGTAGTTCATAGCATAATCCGATAGGTAGCGCACATGCATGATGGGTAAAATTGTGACGAGCAATAAATCCTCGAACGGTATAAGCCGAGCGTTAGACATTCGTTCTTGTTACAGTGATGAACTGTGTAGTAACATCGTAGATGTTTATCATTTAAAAACTTTGCAGTTTTTAACTAACCTCTCCATAGTACAACTACAAAACTTGCTTTAAAATGTAATATAAATGTTGTAGGTAAATGTTTTTTTTTTTTTTCCATACAGGAGTGCTTTCGTTTTTGCCACATCTGATAGATGTTATTGGATGTAAATGTAATTATTATAAACGGAGAACACAATCACGATAATGCAAGAACTGTATCAAATTTTCTAGTAATAATAATAATGATAATAATAATAATAATAATAATAATAATAATAATAATAATAATAATAATTAGATATTAAAATGGATTTGAGGGAGGTGGGGTATGATGATAGAGACTGGATTAATCTTGCACAGGATAGGGACCGATGGCGGGCTTATGTGAGGGCGGCAATGAACCTTCGGGTTCCTTAAAGGCCATTTGTAAGTAAGTAAGTAATAATAATTAGTGTATCAATCTTTTTCGTCTGTAGCAGCTGTGCAGCACGATTATTCGTTTTATTATATTTTCTGTGACGTTATCTCTGTACTAATATTGTTATTAATCTACTGCTATATCAATAATATTTTGTAAAACGTTTCTACATTGTCGCAGTATATAGGCGGAACACTATGCATGGACCTATCATATTATATATGTGGTAAATCAAATATTGAATAATTATTAATTAGCAGTAATAACTGTATATCGAAGTTTTTCATACTATTTTATTTATAACTTCATGTTCCTATTTTGGTACGTTCCATTGACTGTTCCATTAAACATTTGTCATAAACGCAGAAAATAAAGCCTTATTTTTACCGTGTGAGCAAAACATATGTGTATCTTATCCGTCGCCTTCCATACAAGATAAGACATGTCGGTGAGATCACCTTGTACTGTGCTTCTATTTATTACGAGCGTATCACGACCGAGGGTGCGACACTCGACCGAGTTCAAGCGAGCGATTTAACTCCAATGCAGCACTCTGAAACGTACCGAAACCGTAAAAAAAAAACTCATATTTTGTTTTCGGTTGAAATGGCCGGTTTTGTTCGCAATCTCCACAATCCTCCTTTCAAATGTGCAGCTGACATTTATTCTCGTCCAATTACTTTAACTGTCACCCTGTATCACGCACATTGCTCGTTGCTGTGCTGTCCCGGTTACCTCACGCGCGTATTTCAGTGCTATTTTTCTCGATGACAAGTCGGTCGTCAGCGCTCAACTTGATGAGTACTGTAAGTAGATTAATTCTCAACATGACACAAACTTGGGTACTGTAAATGCCTTCTCTAACATTTCAACCCCAATGTCGAGACGAAGACGTCAAGAGAGGTCGATTTTAGATTGGAAAAGCATGTGTTCGATTCCAGACGGACGCAACGGAATTTCCTCAGCTAGTAATATCATAGATATTTTGTTTACATTGTTTTTTTATAATAATCATTATTTTTAGTTGCGAGTAACCCCATTTAGGACTCGCAAAGTACTTAGAGGCGTTTCTTTGTCTTTATTTTTGCCCATAGTTCTCTCATTCTTTGGCTGTAGATTTCTTTTCTCTCTTCAGTCTACGTTGTTTCAGTTTTTTCTTCTTTGTCAACTTGCCATTTATGAACTTTGATTCTAACGATATCTGGTTTAATATGAATTCTTGTGGGATTCCTGCCAATTTTAAACCATTTTTTTATTTCGCCATTCCACTTTATAATATATGTTTGTGCTTTACTCTTATTTTCATAAAATTCAACTATTCCTTTAATAATTATTATTATTATCATTATCATTATTATTTATTCATTCATTCATTCATTCATTCATTCATTCATTTATTTATTCATTTATTTATTTATTTATTTATTTGTCTAATGGCTGATACATTGATTATAGAATCATTTATTTTCAAAGAAAACAACAAGTGAACAAACATTAAGGGTATATGTACGTGAACAACCACAAATATCAGAAAATGCAGGCTCTAAATTTCTAGATGTTTATAAGGAAATAAATTCACAATTGGGCAAACGTTAGACGGTACACAACAAGACTCACTAGAACTTAAATATCTGATAAAAGTATAAAAAAAGGTTTCTACTGATATTTTTAAGAATTCACTTTTTACTTTAAATTAAATTTTCACACATACTGTATTATTTCATAAGTCCACAACCATTAGAGACAGAATGCTGAAATTTTGTACACTCATGTAACATGCATTTATGCAGAAGGTAGACTACAATAATGTCCATTTCTTTGAAAATAGAAAAATTATATCACAAAACATCATATAAATTTTAATACATTTTATATAGAACAAATAAATAATTAATTGTATTAAAATAAACAACTCTACATGTTATGGTTACCAAATGATGTAACTGCAGATTTTTTTTTTCATACTGTGATGATAAAACTGGTTTGAAAAATATTATTAGTAACATTTTTTTATACTTTTATCAGATATTTAAGTTCTAATAAGTCTTGTTGTGGTACCTTGTAATTTTTGTCCAATTGTGAGTTCATTTTCTTATAAAATTTTAGAAATTTAGAGCCTGCATTTTCTGATAATATTTGTGGTCGTTCATGTACATATACCCATAAGAAACAATTTTATAGAAAAAGCATCTTCTTTCTGGCTTCCCAATAGCGTTTTATTTCTGTGAGTGACTGTAGAGAAAGACATATTGAAAGGTGATGTCGATCAATTATTATTATTATTATTATTATTATTATTATTATTATTAAAATTATTATTGTTGTTATTATTATCATTATTATTATCATTACTATCATTATGATTATTAAAATTATTATTATAAATTATTATTATTATTATTATTATTATTATTGTTATTATTATTATTATTATTATTATTATTATTATTATTATTATTATTAGGTATTAAGATTTATTATACAAAAACTTAAACCTTATGAACAGATCTCTTTCACCTCCAACTGCATTGGACTCTCTTTCTGATCTTGACTTGTGCATGAACTATTTGGCTTTGATTTGATTGTTGCGCGATGAAGATGTACGCAGTTGAAGAGCATATTATGCTTCTTGTTTGCAAACATTGGCTTCATTCGTTTAAACATACCATAATATATTTCGAAACACTTTTGGCGGACGAATTGTACCTTCGAAGAATTGTATCCACAACTCTGTGGACAAGTAGGCCTATATTTTTAATTGGTTATTTTATTTATCTAGCGTCTGAGTGAGATGAAGGTGATAATGCCAGCGAAATGAATATTTCCATATTTGCTTGGGCACCTCACATCTGACATCCTCTCTAGTTATTTTGTCCACCTATGTTTATAATCATTTATTTTGTCATTCATGTTGTAGATGATTAATTCATATCGTATATCATTATTCCTTATACGACCTAGTCTTGTACCTACAACCTTTAACTTGTCGAAGGAATTTCATTTCTGACGCCTGCATTCTACTCTCTTGTTGCCTTGTCGTTGTCCACAGGTCACTCCCATAACTTAATATTGGCGCAGCCATAACTTTATTAAACTTAAAATTCCTCGCTCTGCGTCTTTTATTTCTAAGAATTCCAATTCTTCCGCAGATCATTCAGCATAGTTTATAACCTATATCATAGTCTTTATCATAACTGATATCATTGCCAAGGTAGCTAAAATGACTGACTTGTTCCATACGGGCTATTCCATATGAAATCGATCAGTAAAAAACCTCGCATTTTTTATACTCTAATTTTTTCCCTATTTATACAAGGTGCTGAGGAGAGTGCATTTTCAAAAATATACTATCGAAAGTCAAACGGTTTTCGTATTGTTGAGTGACAAATTTAGCGTATTTTATAAAAACAAGTCTCTTTCAGCGCTCACAACTCTGGAACAATTTGCTGCAGAACATTGAACGGGAGCTCATTTTGAAGCTGACATTTGGTAGGTTATGTTAAGAAGTAATCCTTATTTTTATTGCACACAGAGAGACAGATAATCTGTTTTTACTTACTTTTAGGCTTTTTGCCAATTTGTAAAAACGTAAAAAAATATTGAGAAAAAACCTTGCATTATTAAGAGGGATTCGGCATTGTTTGCTTAGTGGCTCGGCAATAAGTCTCGAGGGTATTAAATAGATTATTTTCACACGCCTGGACTTGAACGGCTCAGTACCGCACGCACTGGCCGAGAGCTGAAGATATGCGAGCGTTGGGCGTCATTTTACTCCTGTGTTTGTGAAAACTTGTGATAAAGCTAGGCTAGCTATGCGCTACTAGACGAAACATCACGTGTTTGTCTCCTGGCCTTGCTTGTCTCGGCTAGCTCCCGTCTCACAGTCAGCTGGTTAGTTCACGCGCGTACTATTTATTTTCTTTATTTGATAATTTCAATACTTTCTTATCAACGTGCCATCAGTAAAAAATATGTGTTTATTTGTACTTCCATTGCGGAATCTAACTATATATTTTTTAAATATTTTTTCGGTGACAAAGCCGTCTTAATAAGGAAAAATCTATTTTTCTCCATTTCTATAAAAAGTAAGAAAATCTGTTTATAAGTCAATATAAACTTTAATTTCTCAGTATCAAAATAAACCATGAGTTTGATCATTGGGTGAAAGGGTTTCGGAGCTACAACAGTTTAAAGTTACTAATTTTATGAAAATACGATAAATCTAAAAATTTTTAATTTAAACACTATGAAGTTCTGATGCCTCAAACTTTGCAAAAAGCACTGTATCACAGTTCTCTACGTACAAAAAAAGTTTCATTGTACAGGGACATCATTCTATTTTTACTAACATTTTTAATATTAACCTGGCTATACCTTTCTATTAACGATTGAAACAGGAAACACCGTTTGCTACCCCTTCCACGACTGGAGTTCGATGATACTGGCGTAAAATACAAATCACTTTACTAGGTATAGGAGGGAAGAAAAGTAGTTCATCCATTTATGTAAACTAGGAAATATCGCAATTTTGAGTTTGATAATTTTCATTAGGTTTTTGTTTAATCAAAATACTGTACTGTATTAACACTTAGTGTTTTTACTCACGAATTGAGCTATCCATTCGGACGTATTAATTATGCAATGCATATTGTACTGTTACAGCACATTAGCGTACAATATAGAGAATGAAGTTAAATTGAAAAAAATCATAATATGGATATTTAAAAACATTTTTGAAAATGGTGGCTGTTCATTTCGATACAGGCTTCAGTTCTTTTGTGCATATTATCACACTATAGACTATTGTACCTAATTCCAATTACCAGTTTCGTCCTTCGTACGAGTAACTCATGTTGAAATAATTCTGTACCTACTCTATAAAAGAGTACCTTACGTACTGTAAATTCAATCTTCACTTCTGCCCGATCCGAAAAGATAAAATTACTCAGAAATGCTATCTACTGTCCGTTCAAGAGGTTTTGTCGCAGGGTCGTAGAAAGGGTAGGGGGAATCACGTGACAGTTAATTACTTAACGAGGCACTTTTATTTAAGTTATTTTAAACAGTTGTATAATATTGCGTAGACGTCCAATTCCTAACAGAAATTAATGTTCTCAGAAAAGAGCTAAGACAGCCCAGCTACTGGACTTTACAGAGGGGCGAAAAGAAGCAGGTGGGGGAAACCGGGATGCAACGTAGGAAAACGGACGACAGTACCTGTGCGAAAATATGATTCAATATTGAAAGCTCCTTCGCCACTGGAAAACGCGAACATATTTCTGGAACGTACTATACTCAGTAACTCAGTACTGCTTACGCGCCCTCGGCTCTGTGTCGTGAACGGTTGGAAGTTTACTAGTAGAAGGGGTGGGAGTGAAGTACATTCAAAAACTCAGGTACAATAAAAATTGAAGTAAAAATAAAATGATGTCCCTGTATTTAGAAATTGTAAGGTCAATTGTCTCTATATTTCGGTCGATTTGAGATGGAATAGCTCATACATTAATTATTAATTACTATGACTTCCTTCAGACAGATCCGACATGTGCCGGCTAACTGACGTCACTCCTCGTGTTGCAGGGGTGGTGAATCGCGGGGACTCGTTCCGGAGGCGCCGCTCCCGCAGCAACAGCCTGGTGCCGCCCCACGCCCTGACGTCACCGTCTGCCCCTGAAGGAACGCCGCCCGCCAGCCCGACTCCCGCCAATCGAGAGCCCGCCCCGGAAGTGATCACCTACCAGGTCGCCATGATCGGTGCCCAAGGAGTCGGCAAATCTGCACTTGTCAGCCAGTTCATGACCTCGGAGTGCATCAACGCGTATGACAGACAGAGAGGTCAGTTTCTTTCCATTTACGTTTTACTTCGATATTCAGGACGGCAGCCTACACTCAGCATGAACTGTTGCGAATAATAATGTAATTGATTTATCTGCCTTTGCGATCGTGATATAAATTAATGGCATGTAAAACGGTACAAATCAGGGCCGGGTTTAGGTATAGTGCCACCTTAGGCAGTGCTAAAATTTGCCGCTTCACAACTCCCACTATAGTATATAACTGCGATACAAGCATGGTAAGTGCATTACAACAGAATCGAGGTAAAGTTACAGAAGACGAGTTTCTGTTATGCACTTAACACATGTATTACATAATATTTTTTGGCCGATCTTAATAAAAAAATAAATTATTATTAATAATTTTTAATTTAAATAAATAGTTTGTTTTTCGACGCTAACATTTTCATGTGTGGTCGCCGTTTGTTATTTGTCGATAGGTGTTATTCATTTGTTATTATTCGTATTTGTCGATAGGTGTTATTCATTTGTTATTATATGTATTTGTCGATAGGTGTCATTCCTTTGTTATTATTCGTATTTGTCGAAAGGTGTCATTCATTTCTTATTATTCGTATTTGTCGATAGGTGTCATTCATTTGTTATTATTCGTATATGTCGATAGGTGTCATTCATTTCTTATTATTCGTATTTGTCGATAGGTGTCATTCATTTGTTATTATTCGTATTTGTCGATAGGTGTAATTCATTTGTTATTATTCGTATTTGTCGATAGGTGTCATTCATTTGTAATTATTCGTATTTGTCGATAGGTGCCATTCATTTGTAATTATTCGTATTTGTCGATAGGTGTCATTCATTTGTTATTATTCGTATTTGTAGATAGGTGTCATTCGTTTGTTATTATTCGTATTTGTCGATAGGTGTCATTCACTTTTTATTATTCGTTTTTGTCGATAAGTGTAATTCGTTTGTTATTATTCGTGTTTGTCGATAAGTGTCATTCATTTGTTATTATTCGTATTTTTTCGATAGGTGTCATTCATTTTTTATTATTCGTATTTTTCGATAAGTGTCATTCGTTTGTTATTATTCGTATTTGTCGATAAGTGTTATTCGTTTGTTATTATTCGTATTTGTCGATAGGTGTCAATCATTTGTTATTATTCGTATTTGTCGATAGGTGTCATTCATTCGTTATTATTCGTATTTGTCGATAGGTGTGATTCATTTGTTATTATTCCTATTTGTCGATAGGTGTCATTCATTTGTTATTATTCGTATTTGTCGATAGGTGTTATTCATTTGTTATTATTCGGCGGCGATTGTGAAAATGTTGTAATAAAATAAATTATAGAAAGTTTAGATTTGTCTTCAAAGAAGAAGATAGGTGACATATTAATTATTATATATCAATACAAATAAATAACGTATAGAAAATGTTCGTGGGTGACACATTAATTATACATCAGTGTAAATAAATTGCTTACCGGTATAGGTTAATGCTTGATTACGTATTTTACTTCATGGATGTTTTCGCGTTCAGCCACGGCCCCACGAGTGGCGCTCAGAGCAACAATCGGAAGTCGTCAGAAATGGTTTTCACGCTTATGTATTATCGACATTAATTCCTGTTTTCTTACAAATCTCCACTCCAATAAATTAATTCAGAAAGAGTGCAGGTATAATAAGACATTTAGTTATTTCCTCATAGCACATAGTGGTGCGCGACACTGATAGTTCGTTACTTTTAAGTAAATAAATAAAAGTTGATTTGATTTATTTACTTACCGAAAGTGTGATGTAACTTCATCTTACAATGTTTAGTTTAAATTAGTCTTAAATGAAATGTTACAATTCAGAAAACAATAAATTACTGGAATCAAAATACATGCATCTTACTTGTGAATTATAAAGATTTTTCACATTTTCTTCACGGAGAAAGCATTGATGATGTCATCGAAGTCGATCTGTCGAAGACTCGAAACATATTCAAACTTATTCATTGTTGAAACAAAATTGATTTGTGAAAGCCAGGCTGTAGATTATTTTTAAGCGTTGGTTTTGTTGGTTGATGTTTTTTTTTAAGTAATGTAAAAAATATTTTCTGTATCCTTTCTATTTACATTTGATGGGACTGGAACTGTTTGTATATATTTTTTTGTATTTATGTGTGCTATCTGGTAAGATGGAAAAGAAGGCCTTATGACCTTAATCTGTCAAATCAAATAAATAAATAACTAATAAATATTTCGAATTGAATAATAAGTAGAAAAAATCATAATTTGAAAAAAGAGAAATTTCTTCAAAGCTTCGTGGAATTATACAGATTACCTGATGTTACACTGATGCAGTTTTTTAAAAAAGTAACTTTTATGTGTTTATCGTTACATTTTTAACTAAACTTAACGGTATGTTGTGTACAATCTTAAGTCAGTTAAAATGGGAAGGAAAATGTTGATGAAGTACAGTAACTTCGGAGTCAGTTCAGATGTAACCCAGGAGCCAATTCGGATAACAAAATATTTATATTCTGGGAACCATTTCGGAATTCGAGAGCCAATTATGTTATTCAGCGTCGATGAGATTGGTGATAGCGAAATGATATTCGGCGAGATGAAACCGAGGATTCGCCATAGATTACCTGACATTTGCCTTACGGTTGGGAAAACCTCGGAAAAACCCAACCAGGTATTCAGCCCAAGCGGGGATCGAACCCGCGCCCGAGCGCAACTGCAACTTGGGATTGGAAGGCAAGAGCCTTAGCCGATTGAGCTACGCCAGTGGCCTAAAGTTTGTCCATGTTCGAATTATCTGAAGCAAAATTATACTTTTTTTTTTTAAGAATTCGAATAAATCAACTGCTATAGACGCGACGCTGTTATTCCCGGCGTGACTCCTCCTCTTTGCTTACGTCTTAGGAAGTGAAGGCTCTATGAAGTCTAGGTAGGTAGTATCGTTCGCCATTTTTGTTCTTTCGTTGCCGAGCTACCATACGAGGAATCTATTTTCCACACCTTTAAACATTATCATGTCGTAGCTCCTATGATAGGCCTAATAAATCAAACGCACTGTAATTCAGCAAATAATTGAGCGGCAAATAACGTCTTCGTGTGCTTTCTGCGAACGCCAACGAAAGAGCGAAAATGGCGGGCGATTATGTTAAGTATTTATCGAGCCTTAAGAAATGAATAACGTCTTCCTCAGCGAATCAGAAGACGCACACGTTTAAATGTAGCCGACCTGCAACGCAATTGGCTGCCGGAAATTAGAGCGACGGGACTATAGAAAAATTGATTTGTAAAGCAAGATGAGAAAAATGTAAAGGCAGAGTAGTGAAATATTGTAAACTGTTACAATTTTGGTGATGAATTCTCACACTTTCAAATAAATTTATATTTTAAATACTGTATGAGAGTAATGTAAAGAGATTGCAAAGCAAGGAAATGCAGACACACAATGTGATGTATAAACCACACTGTGATAGTAGGAGGCAGTGGAAGTAGCTGAGGAATCCTATATCCGGTTCCACGTCACAACTGGGCGGCGGCGACACAAAGGGAGCCGTGTGAAGTGTATCTCCGTCCACAACACGGCCTGCAACTCGAGATGAAACACACCTGTTCCTAAGCCGATATATTACCATATTTTTAAACACGTGTTACATCAACCATATTTGTAAAAGCTTCTAGAAAAGTTACTCTACAATGTAAATTTCACTGACCACGCATAAGGTGACGCTTCTTTTAATGCCGCCGTATCTATTCTTAAATATTATATTTAGCATTATGGTCTCTACTCTATTGGGACCCCTTGTTACGTCAACGCAGCACTATGAGTTTCACATCTGACTGCACACTTCACTACGAACAGTAGGCTGTTGACTAATGAAATTTATCCCTCTTAGGAGACTGATCGTCATTATAGGATTAATCCAGGTCAGTGGCGTAGGTAGGATTTTGTCAAGGGGAAGGGGTTATTATTAAAATTGCTTACAATTTACATTATCGGTATTTTAAATTTTATGTATCGGTTTATTATTATTATTATTATTATTATTATTAGGCCTATTATTATTATTATTATTATTATTATTATTATTATTATTATTATTATTGTTACTATTATTAGGGTAAAGTTGCCTATATCGTACCACTTTAGCATTTATAATTTTTATTGAACAATACAGTTTTTATTTTCTGCATTCCTTTACAGAGATACATTCCCAGAACATTTACCTTTCATGTAAAAAAAGAATCCTTGAATTTGATTTAATATTTTTAAATTAAAATGACATTTTCGAAACACATGTCAGTGGTGCCATTTAGGCAACTAGTTTCCTAAATAGCATCTGCGGTTTATTAAATCGTACCTCTTTATCTGCAGGGTACAGGATGAAGGAAAGATTTTAATATTGAACATATTGAAGAGTATTTGAATGAATAATGTAATAAATGCAAATTACAAGTTAATTGAAATTAATGAAAGAGAGTAACGCATCTTCAAATAAAATTGAAAAAAAAAATAGAGCGTAAATTACGAAACATTTAAACTTTCTGAATGTGCTTTTTATTGTTATACATTTGCCATGTGGTTCACCAGGCAGTTCAGACTGTAAACTGCGTCACCTTTTCTCCACGATTATCTCCAAGCCACCTAAGAACTGCTTCATGATATAGCTGTCTGAAATGATTTGAAGATAGAAACATCTAAAGGCTGGCCTATGAGTATTATGACGAGGAAGCTGAAACAGGAGCATACCATTTTCCCGAGATAATCTAGCTTCTAAATTTTTGGAATGGGTCGTATAGGTGGACATACAGAAGCAGCACTTTTTTCTACGGCAGGTTTGAGTGGCAAATAAAATGTTTGAGCTATTCGACAAATAGTTCACTGTTGGTGTAACCTGACTCAGAGCAAACAAATAACGATCCTGGAGGAGCACCAGCTGATAATGAAGGATGCACTGTTTGACGTTAAAAAATTATCGCAGGTGGCACAAAATACCTGCTGCGCTTGTACAACACACACTTGTTGTATTAACGCCCTTTTCACCACTTGATATTGCACCCACCTGATGCATTCCTAGTTCAGTTAAAATTTTTGGGGCCTTCTTTTGTACAGTTAGAATTGCTACAGTTGCTCATATCGCACCGGTGCGAATTAGGCACCTACAAAGTGGTGCGAATTGAGAAACTACGCCATAAGTTATTATTTCCTTCATTCTAGCCTATAATCACCTCATGTTCGAAAATCCTACTAAGTTAAATGTTCTTTAATACCTCTTTAAACGAATAATATCTTAAGATTATGGATTCCTTTGCATACAAATCCGTTATTTAGTTACAAAATGTTAGCTAAACATACAGCCACCTGAGCGATTATATTAGATACACTATGACCACGCTGCTGACACAAAGAAGTGGCAGAAATCAAGTGACATGGTGGAAGTTCATATGGTAGATTGTAACAATACCACTAGATGCCACACTACTACAATAATTTGTTTCAAACTAGCAGTGGTGCGATTTAGGAAGCGGTGCGATTTATGCTACTCTACCCTATTATTATCATCATCATCATCATCATCATCTTCCTTACAAGTATTAGGCCAAGTGGCCTGTTACGGTCTCAAACTAGAATTTTCAGTCCATCTCTTCTTTGGACGGCCTAGAGATCTTTTGCCATATGGATGGTAATGAAGCAGTGCTTTTGGAATTCTGCATCGATTCATTCGTTCGAGATGACCCTTCCACTGAAGTTGATATTTGCGGATGAACTGCATAATGGGTTATATTTGAAGTTCTTGCATTAGGTCCTCATTTTTTTTATGATCCCAGCGAGTATATCCAGCTGTTGCTCTCATAAACCTCATCTCACTTGCTGTTATTCTACTGACATCTTTATTATTATTATTATTATTATTATTATTATTATTATTATTATTATTATCGTATCGTATCGTCTCGTATCGTATCGGATTGTATTGTATCGTATCGTATCACATTTCATTATTGTTAATATTTTTAAGAGCGATTATGAGGAAAATAATTTTTTTAAAATACGTAAATAAGTTACGATTTCATTAAACCAGATTGAAAATTGATGCTAACATAAAAAATTGGGAGATAATCCTTCTCATCATTATCATCATTATCAATTAGAAGGGCAATCTTGCACACTTTCAGCCCAAGCATTCTTGTAGAATGAGAGAACATGAATGTCCCGTCAGTTGTCACGATAATTTACCAGTAATCTTTCCATATCCTTAATTTTCTTGGCTGATGCCTTAAAGAAACCAAATAAAGCTTGAAATCAGCAATATTCCTGGAAGGTTTACAGACTTTTTTGCATTATTGTAATCCATGCCATACGCTTACGTCTTTCTCCTTTTACGAAGATTTTGCCCTTAGATTTTGTTAATTTGAAGTTAGGATACCACAATTACACACAAAAATAATTTAATTCATTCACATTTTCTAATTTACAATCCATTCTTTTGGTTTTCAGAACTTTAACTGATAATATGGACTTTTGTTTAAAATAGTGTATACGAGTGGTTTTGGAGCATTGGTTTAGGTTTGTTAAGAGCTTAGTATGTGAACTCATCTAAAGCATTTTAATAAAACCTATATCCATTTCGTCAGTATTCATCATGGACCTGAGCAATCTTTTGATGCGTGCAGCGGTTTCTTTTATAGTGGTTGCTGAATGCAAAATAAAAGAAGCACGGTAAACGTAAAAGAAATGTAAGGAATGTTTCATCTAAAATAAAAGGTCATGGAGCGTATACTTCGATCTTGAAAGAATTTAGGAAAGAAGACATAGGCCTACTTTGAGACTACAAGCCATAACCTTTTCCTGCATTTTACTCATATCATTTCTCTATAAAAAAAATGAGTATCACAAATATGACACATACTTTCTCATTATACGTTTTATTCCTTCCACAATTAAGTTCAACATGCTGGGAATTATATTACCGTTCACAGTTCATTTCGAGAATTATTATTCAAAGACGCATTAGCGTATAATTTACTAAACTTTTAATAGTCATAATGATGAATTTTCGTTCGTTCAAGAAAGACACTTTTATAATCGCAAAACTAAGTGATTTCATGTCGTTTATAATTTGTACAGTTTAAGTACATAAATAATGGGCATAAGTTCATAATACAGGAGCAGGCGTAGGCCTTTAATAATACTGTAAAACCGCTTGCTTTTCACATATGCCACTTTTGGACTACTCCTACATCTCGTATAAATGACTGTAACACTGATAATCATGTCTATTTTTGTTGTGCATTACGCCGATTTTTGACGGTTTACACATACTAAAATGCTAACATAATGAAATCTGTAATTTCACAAGGATTCTTCTAATACTTGGAGGTATTGTTAAATTCATGTGTCTACACCAGTATTCATCATAGGTTTCGAGGTTCGATGCAAAGAAAAAAACTGTAAACAATTTAGAATTCGCGAGATTTTCAAACATGAAAACATGAATAAAAATTACAAATCCCAACTGATTCTTATAATTCCTTTAAAAAAAGTTAAATTCATGTGTCTGTACACACATCTATCAAAAGTTTCATGGTCCCATGCAGAGAAATGGGAAAAACGTTCGTTTCAGGCGATTTATATGAACGTTAATGAAATCTATAAATTCCAATCGATTGTACTAATTCTTTCAAAAAGTGTTAAAATCATGTGTCTACACAACTTTCTATCAAAAGTTCCAGGGTTCGATGAAATGCAACAAAAAATATTAATTTTACATTTCGCGATTTTATAAAGTATTAAAACTATAATAAAATCTACAAATCACATCCGATTCCACTAATTCTTTCAGAAAGTGTTAAATTCAGGAGTTTCTATCAAAAGTTAAAGGGTTCGATGGAAACCAACAAGAATATTAATAGTAGAGTTTTCTCGATTTATTTAAATTTTAAAACGCTAATGAAATCTGTAATTTCACACGGATTCTTCTAATACTGGGAGAAAGTGTTAAATTCATGTGTCTACACCAGTATCCATCGTAGGTTTCGAGGTCCGAAGCAAAGAAGAAATTGTGAAGATTTAGAATTCGCGAAATTTTGCAAACATGAAAGCATGAATAAAAATTACAAATCCCAACAGATTCTTGTAATTCCTTAAAAAATGTTAAATTCATGTGTCTGTATACATATCTACATACCTATTATCAAAAGTTTCATGGTCCCATGCAGAGAAACATAAGTTTGTTAGTGTATCACTACGAAATGGGAAGCAGCCTACGTTCAAGGCGATGAAAATGCGATTTGTATAAACGTTAATGAAATCTATAAATTCCAACCGATTGTGCTAATTCTTTCAGAAAGTATTAAATTCGTGTGTCTACATAGCTTTCTATCAAAAGTTTCACGTTTCGATGAAGTGCAACAAAAATATTAATTCTATGCTCATTTCGGGTATCTATTCATATGTATTCATTTCAAATGTAAATTGTAAATAAATATGAATTTGAATTTGATTTGATATTTCACGATTTTATAAAGTCTTCTAACTATAATAAAATATACAAATCACATCCGATTCCACTAATTCTTTCATAAAGTGTTAAATTCAGGTGTCTACACAGTTTTATATCAAAAGTTCCAGAATATTAAATTAGCCTACTTTCTCGAAATTTGCTGAAGCTACAGAACTGACGTTTTTACAACACATGGACACATATCTTTTGTTTATGATGTAACAGTAGTTGCTTTGTTAATTCATTTTCTTACAAACATTTTTCATGCGAATATTTTCAAAACTTTCAATACACTATCTTCAGTAATACGTATTTACGATATAGCCTATTAGATTTACGAAAACATTGTTTCAGTACCTGTAAGGGTACTAAATAAACATATCTGAAAATTTCACTTTTCTGCTATAAAGTTGAGAAAATATTCCTTTTGAATAAAAAAAGCAAGCTTGTGAAAACTGAGCATTAAAATTAAAATTTAACATTCTTATAATTCACTTATACTTCTCAGACAAATCTAAAAATTAACATGAATACCTACAGTTTTACTGTAATAAGTTCTCATCTCTTTATTCATTGACTCAGTGCTGACCATCTCTGTATATAGCTCGACCAAGCGACATATACTATCTCCTTTCCGCTGTAAAGCGCTCAGGCTCTTCTGAGCTCTAAAGCGCGCGCTTGCACCTATGGGCATCAGTTGACATGACTGCTCTAAAGTGACTAAACCATGCAGCATTCTTAACCGACAAAATTTCAATTGTCAATGGCCAAAATACTCGTCTCAATCCACCTAATATACCAATTATACAACTGTATAGTCCACACCTGTGGAGTAACGGTCAGCGCGTCTGGCCGCGAAACCAGGTGGCCCGGGTTCGAATCCCGGTCGGGACAAGTTACCTGGTTGAGGTTTTTTCCTGGGTTTTCCCTGAACCCAATACGAGCAAATGCTGGGTAACTTTCGGTGCTGGACCCCGGACTCATATCACCGGCATTATCACCTTCATATCATTCAGACGCTAAATAACCTGAGATGTTGATACAGCGTCGTAAAATAACCCAATAAAATAAAAAAAATACAACTGTATACCTACTTATGCCCACTCCTGCATTCTGAGTTTGTTTCATACCATGTATCTCTAAACTTTTCTGCTTCGCATACCACTCGGACCTCACGTCTTCTTCTTTGTAGATATTACACTCTGTCTGTAATAAACTGTAACACGTAAATGCAAGGCACACTTCCTTAGTACATAATTTTTATTCTACGCAAAGTTATGTCTTATTATCGTCGGTTATTCCTCTCCCTGCCTCTTTCTGTTCGTAAATTCATAAGATCTCTAAGGAGAATATCTGGAGTTTGAGAAATGTCACCCCATGTTGAGTTCAAAGCTACCAATCAATTTTCTTCTGTTATGCACGTTGGAGAGAATCAATGCGACCTTTGTCACGTGCATTGACGGAGATAATTAACGGCCCTGTTATGTTAGAGGCTGCTCACAATCGAAGAGATGAAGTTCAGAGATAATCATCATTAACTATAATGTATCATCGCATGGGAAAACGGGCGAGAATTCTAGCAGAAGTCGAAGAAAACTTTTATAGGCCTAAGCCGTATTTTGTTTGAGATTCAGTCAAAACATATCTGTAGTAAAAATTATGATTTATTTGACAAACATTTTCGCTCATTTACTACAGATAAGACTTGACTGAATCGCAAACGAAATAATTTATCGGCGAAGCATGTCTTCAAAAAAATTTTGTTCCGCTACTTTTTTGGTTTGCGGGCCTTTCGACCACTACCTTTTGTCCACAATTTGTTTCGTCCATTACCTTTCGTCCACGTTCTCTTGTCCACAACCGATTGGTCTATAAAATTTACGTCCATCCATACATTTTGTCCAAACATTTTATGTCCATAATGTTTCGTCAATCTTAGAATAGATATTTGTGTTTCCCTTCTACAATTACACAAGAAGGTATTGTCATCATTGTCGTCTGTTTCTTAGATACTTTTCATTTTCATTTGGATATTAAAAAGCATGAATATACTGTATATATTTTCAATTTTTGATATTCAAAATTATGGCAGAGGAGGTAACCAATGTTACATTATAATGGCTACTCAATTGTTGGGAGGACACACGCGAATCCGTGCACCATTAAGTCAGACATAATATGTCAATAATCATGAACGCATCAGGGAAATGGTTACACGGTATGAAGATTACCAGAACGACGGCAGGCTGGAAATATATCTGAGAGGAATTTCATATAGTTTAAAATTAAAAATTAATTACCCCTGCTGAAGTTCTTCAGGAAGAAGAAAATGATGAGTAATCATGTTTATAATACAAACAGCATGTACATCAACAACACATATAAATTTAAATAAATAAATTACATTTTCACCAAATGAAATATGTATCATGTCATCTATTTTTTCTGCCATAATGGACGAAATAGTTAGTGGACGAAAACATAATGGACGAAGCATGAAAATTGACTAAGTGGTCAGTGGACAAAATTTAATGGACGAGTCATGAAATGGACAAATATGTCAGTGGACAAAATTTAATGGACGAGTCATGAAATGGACAAATGTGTCAGTGGACAAAATTTAATGGACGAGTCATGAAATGGACAAATGTGTCAGTGGACAAAATTTAATGGACGAGTCATGAAATTGACAAATGTGTCAGTGGACAAAATTTAATGGACGAGTCACGAAATGGACAAATGTGTCAGTGGACAAAATTTAATGGACGAGTCATGAAATGGATAAATGTGTCAGTGGACAAAATTTAATGGACGAGTCATGAAATGGACAAATGTGTCAGTGGACAAAATTTAATGGACGAGTCATGAAATGGACAAATGTGTCAGTGGACAAAATTTAATGGATGAGTCATGAAATGGACAAATGTGTCAGTGGACAAAATTTAATGGACGAGTCATGAAATGGACAAATATGTCAGTGGACAAAATTTAATGGACGAGTCATGAAATGGACAAATGTGTCAGTGGACAAAATTTAATGGACGAGTCATGAAATGGACAAATGTGTCAGTGGACAAAATTTAATGGATGAGTCATGAAATGGACAAATGTGTCAGTGGACAAAATTTAATGGACGAGTCATGAAATAGACAAATGTGGCAGTGGACAAAATTTAATGGACGAGTCATGAAATAGACAAATGTGTCAGTGGACAAAATTTAATGGACGAGTCATGAAATGGACAAATGTGTCAGTGGACAAAATTTAATGGACGAGTCATGAAATGGACAAATGTGGCAGTGGACAAAATTTAATGGACGAGTCATGAAATAGACAAATGTGTCAGTGGACAAAATTTAATGGACGAGTCATGAAATGGACAAATGTGTCAGTGGACAAAATTTAAAATTTAATGGACGAGTCATGAAATTGACAAATGTGTCAGTGGACAAAATTTAATGGACGAGTCATGAAATGGACAAATGTGTCAGTGGACAAAATTTAATGGACGAGTCATGAAATGGACAAATGTGTCAGTGGACAAAATTTAATGGACGAGTCATGAAATGGACAAATGTGTCAGTGGACAAAATTTAATGGACGAGTCATGAAATGGACAAATGTGTCAGTGGACAAAATTTAATGGACGAGTTATGAAATAGACAAATGTGTCAGTGGACAAAATTTAATGGACGAGTCATGAAATGGACAAATGTGTCAGTGGACAAAATTTAATGGATGAGTCATGAAATGGACAAATGTGTCAGTGGACAAAATTTAATGGACGAGTCATGAAATGGACAAATGTGTCAGTGGACAAAATTTAATGGACGAGTCATGAAATGGACAAATGTGTCAGTGGACAAAATTTAATGGACGAGTCATGAAATGGACAAATGTGTCAGTGGACAAAATTTAATGGATGAGTCATGAAATGGACAAATGTGTCAGTGGACAAAATTTAATGGACGAGTCATGAAATGGACAAATGTGGCAGTGGACAAAATTTAATGGACGAGTCATGAAATAGACAAATGTGTCAGTGGACAAAATTTAATGGACGAGTCATGAAATGGACAAATGTGTCAGTGGACAAAATTTAATGGACGAGTCATGAAATGGACAAATGTGGCAGTGGACAAAATTTAATGGACGAGTCATGAAATAGACAAATGTGTCAGTGGACAAAATTTAATGGACGAGTCATGAAATGGACAAATGTGTCAGTGGACAAAATTTAATGGACGAGTCATGAAATTGACAAATGTGTCATTGGACAAAATTTAATGGACGAGTCATGAAATGGACAAATGTGTCAGTGGACAAAATTTAATGGACGAGTCATGAAATGGACAAGTGTGTCAGTGGACAAAATTTAATGGACGAGTCATGAAATGGACAAATGTGTCAGTGGACAAAATTTAATGGACGAGTCATGAAATGGACAAATGTGTCAGTGGACAAAATTTAATGGACGAGTCATGAAATGGACAAATGTGTCAGTGGACAAAATTTAATGGACGAGTGATGAAATGGACAAATGTGGCAGTGGACAAAATTTAATGGACGAGTCATGAAATGGACAAATGTGTCAGTGGACAAAATTTAATGGACGAGTCATGAAATGGACAAATGTGTCAGTGGACAAAATTTAATGGACGAGTCATGAAATGGACAAATGTGGCAGTGGACAAAATTTAATGGACGAGTCATGAAATAGACAAATGTGTCAGTGGACAAAATTTAATGGACGAGTCATGAAATGGACAAATGTGTCAGTGGACAAAATTTAATGGACGAGTTATGAAATAGACAAATGTGTCAGTGGACAAAATTTAATGGACGAGTCATGAAATGGACAAATGTGTCAGTGGACAAAATTTAATGGACGAGTGATGAAATGGACAAATGTGTCAGTGGACAAAATTTAATGGACGAGTCATGAAATGGACAAATGTGTCAGTGGACAAAATTTAATGGACGAGTCATGAAATGGACAAATGTGTCAGTGGACAAAATTTAATGGACGAGTCATGAAATGGACAAATGTGTCAGTGGACAAAATTTAATGGACGAGTCATGAAATGGACAAATGTGTCAGTGGACAAAATTTAATGGACGAGTCATGAAATGGATAAATGTGTCAGTGGACAAAATTTAATGGACGAGTGATGAAATGGACAAATGTGTCAGTGGACAAAATTTAATGGACGAGTCATGAAATGGAGCTCCAGACGATTCGCTCTGTGTGTGTGTGTTCCCCCCCCCCCCCCCCCAAGAAATCATTGTGAGTTTAGGCCTGTAATATTTTGTATGATGTTGCCTGTTTGCATTACTAAATATGGGAAAAATTCAAGACCAATCCCGTTAAAGTCAATTTCGAATAAATATCCAATCTACCTACATACTAGAGTCTTCCAATAAGATTGTCCTGTTTTTAACATATAACAGCTGCCGTGTTTATGAAACTAGTTATATTTTCCCTATGGTTACAATTGTTGATAAATAATCACGGAACGTTACACCATTCAACAACGAGTGGAAATCGTTAAAATGTATTAACAAGATGGGCCATTTCACACATCGTCGACCAGTTACTTATCACACTAATCAGACTTCTGATCTTAGACTCATATTTATCTAATTTAATTAACATAATTGCATGCATACGTACTAATAAGAAAGTCAGAGCGAGCAAAAGATATTTCGGTTGAGAATTCAACATTTATAAATCCAGATTATTTTTTATGCTTGCGCCCTGGACTCGATACGCACCATGCTAGATCAATATAACATTAGATATTTATAACGGTTCATAAAACACGTATCTTGCATAGTAAAATCTATCATGCACAATCAGATCATTAACTATATTAATAGTTACATCACAATACATTTATATCGCACGAAAAAAGATGACTGATTTCCTAAAGTAACGGTCAGGTCAGCAATGAATAACGTGCTTACGGAGATTCGGATCCCATTAACCTTTGTCAAATCGGTTCATTACATCACATTTAGTTCAAATCATCATTTGCTACTGTATGTATCTGATGCAATAATAATTTATAGTTATTATTATCATTATTATTATTATTATTATTATTATTATTATTATTATTACTACTACTATTAGCCTATTATTATTATTATTATTATTATTATTATTATTATTATTATTATTATTATTATTATTATTATTATTATTATTATTATTATTGTGATTATATGTTTCATGATACACGCAGAACTGTCTTCTATCCAATTACATTTGTGAAATCGAACACCATTCAGGGTGTTTAAAAGCAATGTCGCATATTTTACAGAAGGTAGCATAGATCGAAACAAGAAAAAAAGTTCCTACAAACATGTGTCCGGAAAGAAATATCTGTTGAGATATGGACCATGTGGTTTTACAAATGACTGATTCAATTACTGCATGGCCTGAAGAGAGCCACATGGAATTAAATATTTCAATGACAATGTTATGACATTACTAGAAACCTTGTTTTTGTTAAGTTCAATCATATTTTAAATTAACGCAAAAGTATCACAACTGACTGCATTAAAGATCTTGTGTTCTAAGAAAGAGCAAACTTTAATCTCATAAACATACTGTACGATTACAATACTTGATTTAACACGGTCCATAACTGATTCTTTTTAAACGAACAATTGTCGTATAATAATATTTTATTTTGCTCTAGTCTAATCAAAATTGGAACGAGTAACGAAAAACTTTCTGTTGTGTTGAAGTGCCACACTTTAGCTACAATTTCGAAGTAACGAAAAACTTTGTGTTCTGTTGAAGTGCCACACTGTAGCTACAATTTCGAAGTAACGAAAAACTTTGTGTTCTGTTGAAGTGCCACACTGTAGCTACAATTTCGAAGTAACGAAAAACTTTGTGTTCTGTTGAAGTGCCACACTTTAGCTACAATTTCGAAGTAACGAAAAACTTTGTGTTCTGTTGAAGTGCCACACTTTAGCTACAGTTTCGAAGTAACGAAAAATTTTGTGTTCTGTTGAAGTGCCACACTTTAGCTACAATTTCGAAGTAACGAAAAACTTTGTGTTCTGTTGAAGTGCCACACTGTAGCTACAATTTCGAAGTAACGAAAAACTTTGTGTTCTGTTGAAGTGCCACACTTTAGCTACAGTTTCGAAGTAACGAAAAATTTTGTGTTCTGTTGAAGTGCCACACTTTAGCTACAATTTCGAAGTAACGAAAAACTTTGTGTTCTGTTGAAGTGCCACACTTTAGCTAAAATTTCGAAGTAACGAAAAACTTTGTGTTCTGTTGAAGTGCCACACTTTAGCTACAATTTCGAAGTAACGAAAAACTTTGTGTTCTGTTGAAGTGCCACAATGTAGCTACAATTTCGAAGTAACGAAGAACTTTGTGTTCTGTTGAAGTGCCACACTGTAACTACAATTTCGAAGTAACGAAAAACTTTGTGTTCTGTTGAAGTGCCACACTTTAGCTACAATTTCGAAGTAACGTAAAACTTTGTGTTCTGTTGAAGTGCCACACTTTAGCTACAATTTCGAAGTAACGAAAAACTTTGTGTTCTGTTGAAGTGCCACACTTTAGCTACAATTTCGAAGTAACGAAAAACTTTGTGTTCTGTTGAAGTGCCACACTTTAGCTACAATTTCGAAGTAACGAAAAACTTTGTGTTCTGTTGAAGTGCCACACTGTAGCTACAATTTCGAAGTAACGAAAAACTTTGTGTTCTGTTGAAGTGCCACACTTTAGCTACAATTTCGAAGTAACGTAAAACTTTAAACTTTGTGTTCTGTTGAAGTGCCACACTGTAGCTACAGTTTCGAAGTAACGAAAAGCTTTGTGTTCTGTTGAAGTGCCACACTGTAGCTACAATTTCGAAGTAACGAAAAACTTTGTGTTCTGTTGAAGTGCCACACTTTAGCTAAAATTTCTAAGTAACGAAAAACTTTGTGTTCTGTTGAAGTGCCACACTTTAGCTACAATTTCGAAGTAACGAAAAACTTTGTGTTCTGTTGAAGTGCCACACTTTAGCTACAATTTCGAAGTAACGAAAAACTTTGTGTTCTGTTGAAGTGCCACACTTTAGCTACAATTTCGACGACATTATCTGAATACTCACTTCGTCTACAAAGTTGTTTAAAGGAAATGTAAGTTGTGAACTAATTCTTAACAATGTTACGGAGTTACGTGGCCGAGTTACGGGCAAGAAAAGTTGTAAACTTCTCTACGCCAAAATTCCAAAATCTCTTTCGTAGATGTTCACGTGCCAAAACAGAAAACTATATTGTTATAATAATGATCCCTTTTATTGAGGATTTTGCAATACTTCGACATTTCAAAGCATCTTTTCTAATTACGAAAAAGCTATTTCAACCTTCATACGTCTCACCACCAGACACTTCATTGTATTTGCTGCTTTTTAATAAACAAAAAGAAAATGTAACTTTCCAATTTAAATGAAGGCTAAGAGGTTCTCATTAGAATCAGATTCTGCTGACGCGACCTTGCAGAAACTAATGCGATCAACTGAATTACTCTTTAATACATGGGCACACAAACTGCCTCAAGAAAACAAGGACTCTTCTATTGTATCCATGACGTACGGTACAATCCGCTTATCAATTGGATGCAAATAATTGGGTACTTTAACCAAAAGCGAAATGAATGCCATTTTTACATCCAACAAGTTCGTGTGTACAGTAGTGGCAAAAAAACCAGACCGACCCTTGTAGTTGATTTCAGAGCCTTGTTCACTCCAGAGCGTTGGTAGACTGGTAACTAAGACTTTGGTGGTTCGAATCCTGCCTGGGAAGGAAACCTTTTTTTGTTCCTTATTCATATTTATTTCAAATACTTTTCGTTTGCAGCGATATTGTACTACTTAATTAACTTATTATTCCCAGAACATGAGTTTTATCAGCTTATTTTCTAATGACTTTCGAAATGGGCTACGTCAGCAGTCGAAACTACAACAATTTCAATAGATTACTCGCTATCTTGTGAATGCGGGCGTGGCATGCGCAGTGGCTCATTTCGGGGAATTTGATTATTCCGTTGGTCCGGTTTTTGCCACTACTATACAAACTCTGCCGAGAAGTAAAACTGTAGATCCCATGGAGTAGATTGACGAATCAGGCAGAATTTCTAAACAATTCTCGTTCGCGTTGAATTTCGACTTTGAAAATCCTCAGTTGAAGACGTCCTTAAACAAACTACTTCTTCAGCAATCAGATTACTGTACAATCGACTATTAGCTACATCTACATCTGTAGGAGGATCTGGCCAATAACGTCCAAACAGTGACTACTCTAGAAGTACCTCGAATGGTCGTCTGTGTCCCAACTGAAAAGAGAAAGAGAATGAGTTTTTTTTTTTTCATTAAATATAGACTGGAAAAGAAGTAAAACATACGTGGTTGCAACTATTTCTAATCAAAATTGTATCATTTGATCAGCTGCATTTAATTTAAACTTGTTAAATGATAAATGAATCTTATTTAAAGTAATATGTTCCATTCTCAACGTCTCTAGACATTGTCTTCATAACATGAACGCTGCTTATGCCGATTGTAATATTTCATTCTAGGAGAAAATGACAGACCATGATAATCATGTTATTGTCTTGTAGTTTGCAGTGAACGTTTTGTGAATGATTGTAAATACACTAAGGGAAAAATGTTAATACTAGTATTAGGTAGCATTCTTTCTGTTAGCTTAAATTACCCGTCACACAAATAATTGCAGTGCAAGTCACAGTAGAGGGTCAAGATGCAACCGTAAAATTGAACAAAGTTCATTTAAGTGAAGAAAATTAATACTAATAAAAACAGTGATACCAATATACAAAAATCATTGCGTAACAATCTGAAATCAAAGTAGAGCCAACTGAATTTTGCTATAGATGCAACCGTAAAATTGAACAAAGTTCATTTAAGTGAAGAAAATTAATACTAATAAAAATAGTGATACCAATATACAAAAATCATTGCGTAAAACTCTGAAATGAAAGTAGAGCCAATTGAATTTTGCTATAGATGCAACCGTAAAATTGAACAAAGTTCATTTAAGTGAAGAAAATTAATACTAATAAAAATAGTGATACCTATAGGCTATACAAAAATCATTGCGTAACAATCTGAAATCAAAGTAGAGCCAATTGAATTGTACTATAGATGAAACCGTAAAATTGAACAGAGTTCATTTAAGTGCAGAAAATTAATACTAATAAAAACAGTGATACCAATATACAAAAATCATTGCGTAACAATCTGAAATCAAAGTAGAGCCAACTGAATTTTGCTATAGATGCAACCGTAAAATTGAACAAAGTTCATTTAAGTGAAGAAAATTAATACTAATAAAAATAGTGATACCAATATACAAAAATCATTGCGTAAAACTCTGAAATCAAAGTAGAGCCAATTGAATTTTGCTATAGATGCAACCGTAAAATTGAACAAAGTTCATTTAAGTGAAGAAAATTAATACTAATAAAAATAGTGATACCTATAGGCTATACAAAAATCATTGCGTAACAATCTGAAATGAAAGTAGAGCCAATTGAATTGTACTATAGATGAAACCGTAAAATTGAACAGAGTTCATTTAAGTGCAGAAAATTAATACCAATAAAAATAGTGATACCAATATACAAAAATCATTGCGTAACAATCTGAAATCAAAGTAGAGCCAATTGAATTTTGCTATAGATGAAACCATAAAATTGAACAGAGTTCATTTAAGTGAAGAAAATTAATACTAATAAAAATAGTGATACCAATATACAAAAATCATTGCGTAACAATCTGAAATCAAAGTAGAGCCAATTGAATTGTACTATAGATGAAACCGTAAAATTGAACAGAGTTCATTTAAGTGCAGAAAATTAATACCAATAAAAATAGTGATACCAATATACAAAAATCATTGCGTAACAATCTGAAATCAAAGTAGAGCCAATTGAATTTTGCTATAGATGAAACCATAAAATTGAACAGAGTTCATTTAAGTGCAGAAAATTAATACCAATAAAAATAGTGATACCAATATACAAAAATCATTGCGTAACAATCTGAAATCAAAGTAGAGCCAATTGAATTTTGCTATAGATGAAACCATAAAATTGAACAGAGTTCATTTAAGTGCAGAAAATTAATACCAATAAAAATAGTGATACCAATATACAAAAATCATTGCGTAACAATCTGAAATCAAAGTAGAGCCAATTGAATTTTGCTATAGATGAAACCATAAAATTGAACAGAGTTCATTTAAGTGAAGAAAATTAATACTAATAAAAATAGTGATACCAATATACAAAAATCATTGCGTAACAATCTGAAATCAAAGTAGAGCCAATTGAATTGTACTATAAATGAAACCGTAAAATTGAACAGAGTTCATTTAAGTGCAGAAAATTAATACCAATAAAAATAGTGATACCAATATACAAAAATCATTGCGTAACAATCTGAAATCAAAGTAGAGCCAATTGAATTTTGCTATAGATGAAACCATAAAATTGAACAGAGTTCATTTAAGTGCAGAAAATTAATACCAATAAAAATAGTGATACCAATATACAAAAATCATTGCGTAATAATCTGAAATCAAAGTAGAGCCAATTGAATTTTGCTATATAATACATCACCCGAATATATCAGCACTTTCATCCGCTGAAGTCCAAATATGGGAAGAGCCTAACTTCGCTCTAATGAACTTCACAACTTCTTCTTTCCACGTATCAAGGTATCCCTCACGTAATATGGACTAGTGTTCTGCAATGTTCGAACATGAGAGAGACAACCAAAACATTACAAATTTCGTCTTATTCCATATGAAAAACCAATTGCAAGATCTGTGCTAAAATCCTTGAGCAGTTAAAACATGAAGGGGTGGGAGTAAAGAACAGCTAGTATCTTTATAACAGGTGGAACAAACACGACAGGTCTCCTCCAGCAGAACAATCATTGGCTAATATCGAACTTTACCATACTCGACAAACCTGAACCGAACATGGCGCCTGTAATGCACAGCGCTAATGTAGACTCGTCAGGAACTTGACCGCAGTGCTTCTTGAGGAAAACGCGCTATTTTGGCACCTGAACTTTGTTTTACGGGTTGTTTGCTATAATCATGGCTCCTTTCATAAACCTCATTTCGAACTGAATCTTGATGCATCTGCATTAACATGCTTTGCTTTTTAACAGAGGGCACCTGTTTATTTTTCTTGTGAAGCGCATTTCTCATGCGTTGTTATGAATTGAAATTTAATTTACAACCTAGTTTTTTGTCACAAACTTGACATGACGCCACTTTACCGTCCGTTGTAAAATCATCGATCTTATTTACTCATGGACGTAATTTTACACCTAAGAACTTCGAACTTGAGCCATCCCCGCACAAATTCACAATTATTTTGACTGTTAACTTGCATTTGGTAATAGCTGTAACTGAATTTAAAAATGCCTGCCTAACGGCACTTGTATTTTTGTGAGGGACCATTTTATTCTGTGTAGGGAAGATAACTTTGAAGAATCCACAAATAAATAGTAAAGTACCTGGAAAGTAAATTCGCGGTATTCATTCTTAGAAGTTACACTAAATATTTTGATCAGTCTTTCTTCTTTGAAAAAAAAAATAGTTTTATGACTTGGCAATGGCCTCGCTTTCTGAAGAACTGGGATTAGTTGTGCAATACCATGCTGCCATTTAGAAAAAGAAAGAGAGGGATTCCTTGGTAGGCTATACCCATTGCAAATGAAAAAAATATATTTTAAAACATGTTCAAAACATTTCTTTTCCGCCCTCATTAACTCTAGTACATGCACAGTAGAAGAGAACTAAATAGGGTTCTTTTGAAAGATGAACCAGGACAGTGAGTTAAAAAAATGTGTAATACCATTGTGGTCTTTTGTGAACGGATTTAGAGGAAAGCAGCATTTTTAGTTGAAGATTGGAATGTGTATTCCAGGAAAACGGGAGATGTTGAAGTAGTGATGTTGAGGGATTTTGTAGAGCAAAGCTCTCTCTGGCTGATATGTACATCTATTATTAGGCAGTATGTCTCACTTGACGATGTGTGACAAAGAAAGAACAGTTGTTTGTATACATCTAAAGGCTGATTAATGCAATATGTTACTAATCAGCGATGTATGCAATGGAGGAGAAAAGGAACTGGCCACCCTTTCCCATTATCTACTGGCTTATTTACATTATTAGTGTCACTTATGAGTAGAGACGAGAATTCCATGCAATTGCATGTTTTATAGGAACATAGGACATAGCTCAAACTTAGTACTTATCCATTTCATTACTTTCCGGTTCCAAATATGTGTACTTTTTCCGTGCATATTTGCATGTTTTCGCCTTTTTGGGAAAAAAAACATGCACGATGCATATTTAAGCAATTTTTAGCTTAATCATGCATATAATATACATTATATTCAGTTTAAATGCATGTTTTAATGGTTTTGAGTGGACACTTCAGTTTCTCGATTTTTATGCCCCGTATTTTAGCTTCAGGAATCAGGATTGAAGAAGGAAAAGAAAAACTGAACAATAGAAAAAGGTTCATTCAAGTTTGCACCCATAACTTCTTGCGATGTAGAGGGGTCATTCTCTGCCTACAAAAACATATTGACTGACAAGTGCAGGAACCTCACAGAAACCACTTTAGAAATGATGTTAGTTGTTAACTGTGCAAAAAAAGTGAAGTGAAATAAGAAATGTGGAACAAAAATGAAAGTGCATATTATAATGTATTTCTCGCTTGATCGTGCATGTTTCACAGTTTGATAGTGCATGAATGCATGCATATTTTGTGACTTTATAGTGCATAAAATTCTCGTCTCTATTTATGAGGTTCAAACCTGTCTTTGGACAGCTGATTAAACAACATACCAACAAATGTGTCGTTATTAGTTTGTTGCGTAACATTGACGGTTTGGCCATAATTTCACTTAAGGGGACACTCAACCATATTTTGGAACTTTTTTCCTATTTGACCAATCTTTTTCAAATTTGGAGAAAAAGTTTAATATACACATGGAAAGTAACATGCAAAATCTCAGCTCATTAGATCTAATAATTTTCAAAATAAAAAATATTTCAATTTTTAATCAATCATTAATTGAAATATCACTTTTAATTATCATTTTTTATTTTTTGGCTTTGTGCATTTGACTGTGACTTCTCAATGAATAGGGGAATAATTCTGCGCATTGTTTTAGTTCTGTCACGTAAATTAGTGTAGAAATTTAATTTTTCATTCCTATGACACTTTTTCTCCAATTTTTAAGTTGAGTGTCCCCTTAAGATCGGTAACAAAGTGTGTGATAGGAAGACGTGATAACTAGAGCTAGAAAGTTGGTACCAAAACTGTTAAGTTGTGCGAGCTTGGACTATATCCCTACCGAACGAAAAGTAATAAAGCGTCTCTCAATGTCAGTGAAGCAGAACGACTGACATGTACAGCCAGCCGGGTGGTAACCAAACATGTGCTCCAATCGTCCACAGCCTTAGAACAAGAAAATAATATAAAAACAATAATTTGTAATTATAAGCTTCGTAACTCCCAATCTAAATCAATTTATCTATATATATAAAAATAACATAGAAAGTATACAATTATGATTCTAGCCTCATTATAACAAATAACAATAAACATTTTCATTTTATCAAAAGAAATACTCCTTTCAGGTTCAGAAAAAATATGTGTACTCTGAAAATATTCGTTTTACGTCAGAAGACGTTACTGGAGCAAATCTGAAATATGATACGTATATCGTACTATCATCAGGTGAACAACTACTTTGTGAATCGAATAGTGTATCTCGTATGTGGGACATAATATTAAACCCATAATTGTTTTGAAGAAAACGTTTCATTTCTATTGTAATGACAGCTAGGAAGTTCGTATCGTAATTCCGATGTTGAGCTTGGACTGTAACGCAACCGAATGCATAGCAGCACGAGACGTCAACATTTAACCAAGAATAATCGGGGGGAAAAATAAACGTGTTACACACTCCTGTGTGCATAATTATTTAATAACAGATGAGTTTACTTTTTTTGGAATCATGCATAATATTAACATCATGTAAATAATACAATAATAACAGAATAGCTCACTTTGTTCAGAGCCTAAAATATTGATACAAATTAATAATATTCTTCAAACTATTCACGACTGCACACAGCTCCACAGAATGCTACTATGCGTTGTTTATGTGAACATACTGTGTATCGTCTGTAGCGAACGACAGCAGGGCGAGGCGCGGGTGACATCTATACTCCTCGCTGTACTCAACTGAAATCTACTGTTTTGGTACGAACTTTTTACCTGTGATGATAACAGTGCATTCAATGACGGTATAGGCAGGTCGGAAGCAAAACTAAAACGGGAAGGAGGAAATGCACAGCCACCAAGTCCCTCTGTGACACGTTATGTTATTGAACCTTTCATGCAATTACGAACACAATTTATGATTTGTCTTGCGACTCAACATTTATTGTTACGTGAATAATAAAATGTTGCAATCTGTTCGTTTTTCTTTGTACGAATATCTCAAAAACCGTTCACAAAGGACCACACTGACATTATACTTTTAACTGCCATTCCTGATTAATTTGTGGAAAGAACCTTATTTAGTCCCCTTCTAACCGGTAGAATTTTTTCATAAAATTAAATATAGAAAAGTTTTAAGCAATGTTCCATGTATATATATATATATATATATATATATATATATATATATATATATACATACACTGTGTCCATACTAAAAATAGTATACAGAAATAACAGCTTATATCTTAACTTGGATAAGGTTTATTAAATAAATTTCTTCTGCATTGTATACAGTAATTGAAAAAGTTTTTATTTCCACTAGTACATTTCAACATGAGCACCATTTATAGCTCGACAGGTACCAAAACGATATTCAACCTCTCGCCAACATCATCATCATCATCATCATCAGCAGCAGCAGCAGCAGCAGCAGCAGCAGCAGTTAGCGCTACAATTCGGGGTGGGTTTTGACCACCTTAACAACAGCCTTCCATCTTACTCTGTCCTTCACCATGTTAGTCCATCCTCTCACTCCCATAATTTCAAGATCTTTGGACACTCCATCCATCTACCTCAGCCATTTGGTCTACTCTTTCTCCTCCTGATATATAGTCTACCCTTTAACGTTTTAATAGGAGTGCGTGTTTCAGGCATCCTGTTTACATGTCCCAGCCATCTCAGTCTTTGAGCTTTCATAAAATTTACATCTTGAGCTCCTATCAGGTTAAGAAGTTCATTGTTGGAACCTCTCGCCAACATATCAGATCTTATAAGCTCAACTGCTTGAATGATACGCTGTCTCAGATCAATCAAATTACGAACTTTTCTGCTTTACACAAAATTTTTAATAAATCCCACGCACAAACATTCTAAGAAGTTAAATCCGGGGATCTAGGCGGCCAGGAAGTTTGCCCATCCCTCCTAATCCAATTTCTTGGGAAGGTTACATCAAAAAACGTTTTAACATTTCAATGGAAGTGTAGTGGAACACAATCCTGCTGAAATGTTAAACCTGGCGGAAATTGTGGAATACCAAAGTTCTCTACCATATCAAAGGTGCATGATTTACGTGGGATTCTAGCAAATGATTTACGCACTTGATCCACAGTCATTTCAGCCACATGCTTTTTAGAATGTTTCCCTGTCTTTGAAATCAAGTTTCCATTATATCGTAGAGTCCTAGCCCACTCGTAAATGGATTTGCGTGCAGTAGGATACATATTCCAATCCCTCCGTATCCGTCGCTGAACACGCGTACTGAATTCAATTCTGCAAACCAGAGCACTCATTGAACTTTTTGCTGTACCGTTCATATCTCTATTGACAAGGAACTAGACTGATAAATGTGAATTTTCATTCATGCAACAATAAATTTGAAACGAAACATTTCACACAACAATGACCATGCAACAATAAACTTGAAACAAGACATTGCACAAACAATGGCCATGGAAAAGGTATGAAATGAAATCTTGGAGAGTTTTTTTTATTGATTGAGCTTTATCTCAAGGAATTATAATACATGGTTGTGAAATTATAAGCTATTATTTATGTATACTCTTAGTGTGGACACGCTACATACAGAGTGTTTTCGAAGTGGTGTTACAAACTTTCAGGGATGATGGCGAAGGGCACATGTATCAATTTGAGATAAGGAACCCTGGTCCGGAAATGACCGAGTCGAAAGTTACAAGCAAAAATAGTTCTGTGGAAATGACGTAATTTTATTCCCCTGTACACCTTATTTATGTGTATTTCTCTGTACATCTTACACATACTGTATTCATCTGACGTTGTTTACGTTGTCTACTTACAGTATTCCATTCGGTGTGCTATCTGAGGGGTGGGGACAGGAAACTACACTAAAGCAATGCAGATAGCATAATGTGTAACGGACATGGTCGGTCCTGATATGCACGTCTGTAGACAGCAGTGTATGTATACAAGTTGCAGTGTCCAGTCGATCAGTTTTAGTGAAATGGAGAAATACACGAGAGCGAAATAAGCAGACCTGATTTTCGAATACGGATGAACCAATGGGAACAGTAGACAAGCTCACAGATTGTATCTGGCCCAAGTACCCACGTAGAAGACATCCGGCCCATATCATTTTTCCACGACTGTTCCAAAAGTTAAGGGAAGGAGGGCACGTGATGCCAAATTACAATTCCACTTCTACACAACAATTTTTGCTTATAACTTTCGAACTCAGTCATTTCCGGACCAGGGTTCCTTATCTCAAATTGATACATGTGCCCTTCGCCATCATCCCTGAAAGTTTGTAACACCATCTCGGAAACACCCTGTATATATAGCTATATAAAGTTATCATTATTTTATGATAAATTTAAACAAATTATATTAAAACTTCAGTTGATATAATTATATAATCTGCAAAATATTGTCTAAGAAATTGGTTCCATGGTAAGATGCATACTCGAGATTTAGTCGTACCAGATGCAGATCAGATGGATGTCAGACGGGGACGCTCAATCGGCGATACCCACGTCGAAAGAGGGCGCCTTGAGGCGAGACTCGCTACCTCGAGGGATAGCCATGGTGCCAGTTGGTGGCCGTCCAGGCGTCACGCTGGTATTGAGAATGACCTCGATAACTGGAAATCATTCTCTGTCAAATCTTTCGTATCACTGGGAGTGAAAACCATCTACGTAAGGTTTGTAACTCACACCTACCTCCTGCGTGTGTATTACGTTTAAAGGATCTACCAAAATACTCTAAATGGAAAAGGATTTTCGTCCGCACCTTCGTTTACATACGCACATACAACTGAATAGGAAACCTTACAGCCGACGGACAGTTGTTCAACTATGCAAAGCGGTCCAGAGACTAAAGTGTTCATATAAGACCTGCAATTAACGAGCTCTCGCTGGGGCAATTAGTACCGCTGAAAAGATATAATCTCTACATGGAGATAATCTTAATTACAACGAAGACATCCAAGCCCAGAGATGTGAAATTAATATTTACGTCCAGTGCTGTCGTGTTCTCATTGAAATTATGCAAGACTGAGACGTAATCTGCCTTAGTATGTGACTATGACTATGACTAATTTTATCATAACAGTATTAGAGCTGCGTTAATAATAGTACAAGATGGGTTCTAGCGTCTTGTCAGCCCATTTGAGTTGTGTGGATATAAAGGAAAAATTCTGACGGTGTCGTGTATGTTCCTGGGGTAGCTCAGTCAGTAGAGCATCCGTGCGCTTAGCGAAGGGTCCCAGGATCGATACCCGGAGCCAGAACAATTTTTCCTTGAAATTATTCAATAGTACATGATCTTTTCTTAAGGGGACACTAGGGTGAAATAAAGTTGAAAAATTAAGAAATTTCACTTTTTTGTTTTTATGATCGTAATTATATTTGAGACTGTTTTAAATTATCTAGCCATACTATCAAATGTGACCAAACTTACGGTGAGTGAGTTCAGAGAGATGTCTTTTTGTTTCTTTTTAATGCTCTTTTCTGGACTTTTAAATTTTAAGCAGCTTCTTGAATAAAAAAAAACAACTCCTTGCATAACAGTTATTGCCATATTGGTCTGAAACTTCTCACAGAGTTGAATTAAATATTATTATTATTATTATTATTATTATTATTATTATTATTATTATTATTATAGTATTAACAATAATAATATCTTGCTTATTTACTTATTTACCACATCTCCATCTTTATGTTGGGAGGTGTTTTCTAAGTGGTTCAATAATAATATTTTCCTCCTTGACCTCTCGCACATTATGTTGGTAATTAGTACACTAGTATGATCTAATATTAAAATGTATTCTGTATGACAACATGAAATTCATTGCTTAGTATGTATGTATTTATTCACACTGCAAATGGGTAAATACCCGGTGGCAGTGGTAACTAATTATATTCAGTAATGACAATTAATAATACACACGATTAATAATAATTAATACTAGGGTCTAATAATCAATAATAATAATAACAATAATAATAACAATAATAATAATAATAATAATAATAATAATAACAATAATAACAATAGTATAGTCATAATAACAAGGAGCATCCTAAATTAAATGAAGCATGATCATTTAAAATAATATTTCAAGTAAATCTAATTTGTACCTTAACCCTAAGTTCGAATTAAAACCCACGAGTAGGTATGTTCATACATGCGTAAATACCTTTCAGCACTACACTCATTTCGCTGTCAACTCACTCACTGCACTGGAACTACGACACATTTCACTGACACTATCCTGATTTCACAAACTTTGATTTGACTGGCTTTGACTAAACAGTTCATGATTCACGAGACCTAACCTAAAACTTACTTTGTTTGATCACGTGAAATGATTAGTACGAATTCTGAAAACAATACCTCTTTAAAATGTATAATAATTATTATATTATTGTTATTATTATTATTATTATTATTATTATTA